>NC_135814.1:103302765-103440340 GCF_964213995.1 Mustelus asterias | reverse complement strand
CCCGCCCCCCCCCCCCCCCTCCCCTCACCCTCCTCCCCCCCCCCCCCTCCCTCACCCTCCTCCCGCCCCCCCCTCCCTCACCCTCCTCCCGCCCCCCCTCCCTCACCCTCCTCCCGCCCCCCCTCCTCCCGCCCCCCGCCCCCCCTCCCCACCCTCCTCCCGCCCCCCCCTCCCTCCCTCACCCTCCCCCGCCCCCCCCTCCCTCCCTCACCCTCCTCCCGCCCCCCCCTCCCTCCCTCACCCTCCTCCCGCCCCCCCCTCCCTCCCTCACCCTCCTCCCGCCCCCCCCCTCCCCTCCCTCACCCTCCTCCCGCCCCCCCCTCCCTCCCTCACCCTCCTCCCGCCCCCCCTCCCTCCCTCACCCTCCTCCCGCCCCCCCCTCCCTCCCTCACCCTCCTCCCGCCGCCCCCCCCCTCCCTCCCTCACCTCCCCTCCCTCCCTCCCTCCCTCCCCCTCTCCCTCTCCTCCCGCCCCTCCCTCCCTCCCTCCCTCCCCCTCACCCTCCCCTCACCCTCCCCTCACCCTCCCCTCACCCTCCCCTCACCCTCCCCTCACCCTCCCCTCACCCTCCTCCCGCTCCCGGATCAGGGTCTCCGGGTCGCTGATGAAGCGCAGCCTCCCGGGCCTCATCCTCCCGCCGCTGTCCCGGGGCCAAAGGTCAGACTGAAGCCAATCAGCAGCCGCTACCACATCAGCCAATCGGCGCCCAGCTCCAGAGGGCCAATGGCACGAGTGGGCGGGGCCGGGAGTGAGGGGGCGGGGCCCGGCGTGAGGGGGCGGGGTCCTGAGTGAAGGGGCGGTGTCCTGAGCGACGTGGCCGGGCCCGGAGTGAGTGGGAGGGGCCGGACCGAGGGGGCGGGCCCGGAGTGAGGGGGCGGGGCCCGGCGTGAAGGGGCGATGTCCTGAGTGAAGGGGCGGTGTCCAGAGTGAGGGGGCGGGGCCTGGAGTGAGGGGGCGGGGCCCAGAGTGAGGGGGCGGGGCCAGAATGAGGGGGCGGGGCCATACATTTCCTCCTTTTTATGGAAGTTTCACTCGAACTTTATTCAGCTTCTTCCGACTTTCATTTCATCCTTAAAGTTTTAACGTTTATTTATCAGTGTTACAGGTAGGCTGACATTAACACTGCAATGAAGTTACTGTGAAAGTCCCCGAGTCGCCACACTCCGGCGCCTGTTCGGATTCACTGAGGGAGAATTTCGCTCGGCCAATCCATCTAATCTATACAGCTGTGGGCACAGTAAGGAGTCTCACAACACCAGGTTAATGTCCAACAGGTTTATTTGGAATCACGAGCTTTCGGAGCGCTGCTCCTTCATCAGGTGGTACTCACTGGAGTTTAAAAGGATGAGGGGGGGATCTGATCGAGGTGTATAAAATTGATAAAGTAAATGTGGACCAAATGTTTCCTCTTATGGGGCAATCAGGAACAAGAGGTCACAGGGTACAGGTTGAGAGGCGGTAGATTTAAAACTGAGAGGAGGAGGAACTACTTCTCGCAGAGGGCGGTGAATGTGTGGAACTCGCTGCCCCATCGCGCGGGGGAGTCTGAATCATTGAATGGATTCAAGAGGGAGATGGATATATTTCTAATTAAAAAAGGGATGAGGGGATATGGGGAACAGGTGGGGAGGTGGATTTGAGACCAGGCAGGGATCAGCCATGATCTGATTGAATGGCGGAGCAGACTCAAAGGGCTGAATTTGCCAACTTCTGCTCCTAGTTCCGATGTTCCTATGAGAGAAAAAGAGATAGAGTTATGTCGCATTCCAATTATGAGTTGCCTTCTTAACCTCTGCAGTCCCCACGTTAACAATACTCCTACATTGCTGTTACATAAGGAATTCAGGATTTTGACCCCAAGATGATGAAGGAACAGTGATATATATATCCAAGTCAGGCTGATGTTCCCCTGTGCTGCCTGTCCTTTTAGGTGTAGTGATCATAGAATCCCTACAGTACAGAAGGAGGCCATTCGGCCCATCGGGTCTGTACCGACCACAATCCTACACAGGTCCTATTCCCATAACCCCACACATTTACGCTCCGAGTCCCCCTGACACTAAGGGTCAATTTAGCATGGCCAATCAACCTAACCCGCACATCTTTGGACTGTGGGAGGAAACCAGAGCACCCGGAGGAAACCCACGCAGACACGGGGAGAATGTGTAAACTGCACACAGACAGTGACCTGAGGCCAGAATTGGGTCCCAGGCACTGTGAGGCAGCAGTGCTAACCACTGTGCCGCCCTGTGGTTGCTGTCAAAGTGAGACCTTAGTGAGCTGCCACAGATGTAAGAATTATAGATTCTATAAACTGCAGCCATGGCAAAGTGATGAAAAAATATGGACACTGAGTCCAGATATGGGAGTGCAATAAACCAAACTGCTTCGCCCAGGGCAGGCATCTTGGGAGTCTGTGAACCCATGCAATCTGCAGTTGTCTGGGACTGCTGCATGCGACACCCTCTACCCCGGTTCCCAATGTTAAATGGGAGGACTCCTCACTGGAGGGGCCTCCACTGGGGACCTCTGCCACTTGATGGCAACAGGTATGCCAAGGTGTGTCTGGGCGGCGGGCGAGGGTAAGGAAAAGAAGGGTGTGCAGCAGCAGCCCAGACAGGAAACCCCTCCACGCAGTGCAAAAGGGCACGGGGCACGTTTCCACAAGGAAAGAACCTGGAACGGGACTTGAACCCACGACCATCTTAACTTGAGGGCGAGTGTGCTACTAACTGAACCATGGCCGGTGGCAATTCATTTAGCTCCCCTATGCTGCCACAGGTTCATTTACCATCTACCATGGTGGGATTCGAGCCCGGGACCCCAGAATATTGATCTAGGTTTGTGTTTTATCAGTTCAGTGGCCTAGACCACGAGGCCACAGGAAGAACCCAATGCAGGGGAATGGCACTAAGTCAAAATGCCCCTTTGGGGAACCGGTGGGCAGAGAGTGGGCCACTTGGCCGCCTTCTGCCCTGTAATGATTGAGAGTTTCTCCCTCTCTATCTCACCCCCTCATGATTTTGAACACACCTCTCTCTCAGCCTTCTCTTCTCGAAGGAAAACAGTCCCAACCTCTCCAATCTATCCTCATAACTGAAGTTTCTCATCCCTGGAACCATTCTCGAGAATTTTTTCTGCATTCTCACTAATCATAGAATCCCTACAGTGCAGAAGGAGGCTATTCAGCCCTTCGATTCTGCACCAACTCTCTGACAGAGTGTCTTATCCACCACCCTATACCCGTTAACCTGCATTTACCATGGCTAATCCATCTAATGTGAACATCTTCAGACACTTAAGGGGCAATTTAGCATGGCCAATCCACCTAACCTGTACATGCGCGCAAGAAACAATACTTTTCACTGTGTGCTAATTGACAATAATAAATCAAATCAAAAGAATTGCTGCAATCTGGGAAATCCAGTGACTGTCGGAAGTGCTTCCAGAGGCCTTGGGTCTGCAGCAGTGTTCACTGATCTGTCATGTGGCTGCAGTGTTACAACTGTACCCCAGGTTTTCACACAGATAGACGTTGGACTTCTCATTATTTCAAATATGATGTGAGTCAGCTGACCCCCAATCAATAATCAGTAAGGATACGCGACAACACCTCCTCCACGCTCATCCTCAACACCAGTGCCCCATAAGGCTGTGTCTTCTACTATACTCCTTACACACCCATGACTGTGGCCAAATTCCACTCCAACTCTATTTTCAAGTTCGTTGCCGACACCACATGGGTCGGATCTCAAACAACGACGAGACGGAGTACAGGAATGAGATAGAGAATCTGGTGAACTGGTGCGGCAACAATAATCATAGAAATCATAGAAATCATAGAAACCCTACAGTGCAGAAGGAGGCCATTCGGCCCATCGAGTCTGCACCGACCACAATCCCACCCAGGCCCTAACCCCACATATTTACCCGCTAATCCCTCTAACCTACGCATCCCAGGACTCTAAGTGGCAATTTTTAACCTGGCCAATCAACCTAACCCGCACATCTTTGGACTTAATCTCTCCCTCAATGTCATCAAAACGAAGGAGATTGTCATCGACTTCAGGAAGTGTAAAGGAGAACATGCTCCTGTCTACATCAACAGGGACGAAGTAGAAAGGGTCGAGAGCTTCAAGTTTTTAGGTGTCCAGATCACCAACAACCTGTCCTGGTCCCCCCCATGCCAACGCTATAGTTAAGAAAGCCCACCAATGCCTCTACTTTCTCAGAAGACTAAGGAAATTTGGCACGTCCGCTACGACTCTCACCAACTTCTACAGATACACCATAGAAAGCATTTGTTCTGGTTATATCACAGTTTGGTATGGCTCCTGCTCTGTCCAAGACCACAAGAGACTACAAAGGGTCGTGAATGTAGCCCAATCCATCGCTCAAACCAGCCTCCCATCCGTTGACTCTGTCTACACTTCCCGCTGCCTCGGAAAAGCAGCCAACATAATCAAGGACCCCACGCACCCCGGACATTCTCCCTTCCACCTTCTTCCATCGGGAAAAAGATACAAAAGTCTGAGGTCACGTACCGACCGACTCAAGAACAGCTTCTTCCCTGCTGCCGTCAGACTTTTGAATGGACCTACCTTGTGTTAAGCTGATCTTTCTCTACACCCTAGCTATGACGGTAACACTACATTCTGCACTCTCTCCTTTCCTACTCTATGAATGGTATGCTTTGTCTGTATAGTGCGCAAGAAATAATACTTTTTCTGTATAGTAATAAATGTGACAATAAATCAAATCTTTGGCAACTAAGAGGCAATTTAGCATGGCCAATCCCCCCAACCTACTCATCTTTGGAGTGTGGGAGGAAACCAGAGCTCCTGGAGGAAATCCACATATACATTGGAGAGAATGTGCAAACTCCACAAAGACCGAGGCTGGGATTGAACCCCGGTCCCTGGCACTGAGAGGCCAATGGTAGCCATGATGTGGAGATGCCGGCGTTGGACTGGGATAAACACAGTAAGAAGTCTCACAACACCAGGTTAAAGTCCAACAGGTTTATTTGGTAGCAAAAGCCACTAGCTTTTGGAGCGCTGCTCCTTCGTCAGGTGAGTGGGAGTTCTGTTCACAAACAGAGCATATAAAGACACAAACTCAATTTACAAAATAATGGTTGGAATGCGAGCCTTTACAGGTAATCAAGTCTTAAAGGTACAGACAATGTGAGTGGAGAGAGGGTTAAGCACAGGTTAAAGAGATGTGTATTGTCTCCAGACAGGACAGTTAGTGAGATTTTGCAAGCCCCAGGCAAGCTATGGGGGTTACAGATAGGCCATCCTCATGTGTGCGGAACTTGGCTATCAATCTCTGCTCAGCAACTCTGCGTTGTGTGTCGTGAAGGCCGCCTTGGAGAATGCTTACCCGAAGATCAGAGACCGAATGCCCGTGACTGCTCAAGTGTTCCCCAACAGGAAGAGAACACTCTTGCCTGGTGATTGTCGAGCGGTGTTCATTCATCCGTTGTTGTAGCGTCTGCATGGTCTCCCCAATGTACCATGCCTTGGGACATCCTTTCTTGCAGCGTATCAGGTAGACAACGTTGGCCTAGTTGCAAGAGTAGGTACCGTGTACCTGGTGGAAGGTGTCCTCACGTGAGATGATGACATCTGTGTCAATGATCCGGCACGTCTTGCAGAGGTTGCTGTGGCAGGGTTGTGTGGTGTCGTGGTCACTGTTCTCCTGAAGGCTGGGTAGTTTGCTGCGGACAATGGTCTGTTTGAGGTTGTGCGGTTGTTTGAAGGCAAGAAGTGGGGGGGTGGGGATGGCCTTGGTGAAACGTTTGTCTTCATCAATGACATGTTGAAGGCTCCGGAGAAGATGTCGTAGCTTCTCCGCTCCGGGGAAGTACTGGACGATGAAGGGTACTCTGTCCACCGTGTCCCGTGTTTGTCTGAGAGGCAGCAGTGCTAACCATTGTGCCACCGTGCTGCCTTGACATTTTTCATCATGCCCAGTTAAGGGCGGACCAGTGTTTTGGACAGTTTTTACGTTTTAGGGCTCTAAAATAAATAGCTAAGGAAATTGTGGAGGCATTGGCGGTGATCTTTCAGGAATCACTGGAGGCAGGGAGGGTACCAGAGGACTGGAAAGTAGCTAATGTAACAGTAGCTTCTGTTTAAGAAGGGAGGGAGTTAGCAGACAGGAAATTATAGGCCGGTTAGCCTGAGTTCGGTCATTGGCAAGATTTTAGAGTCCATTATTAAAGATGAGATCGCTGAGTACTTGGAAGTGCATGATAAAATAGGACTGAGTCAGCACGGCTTCGTCAAGGGGAGGTCATGTCTGACAAATCTGTTAGAGTTCTTTGAGGAGGTAACAAGGAAGTTAGATAAAGGAGAACCAGTGGACGTGATTTATTTAGATTTCCAGAAGGCCTTTGACAAGATGCCGCAGAGGAGACTGTTAAATAAGTTAAGTGCCCATGGTGTTAAGGGTACGATCCTGGCATGGATAGAGGATTGGCTGACTGGCAGAAGGCAGAGAGTGGGGATAAAGGGGTCTTTTTCAGGAAGGCAGCCGGTGACTAGTGGTGTGCCTCAGGGGTCAGTGCTGGGACAACTTTTCACAATATACATTAACGATTTGGAGGAAGGAGCTGAAGGCACTGTTACTAAGTTTGCAGATGATACAAAGATATGTAGAGGGAAGAAGCAGGGAGGCTGCAGAAGGACTTGGACAGGTTAGGAGAGTGGGCAAAGAAGTGGCAGATGGAATACAATGTGGAAAAGTGTGAGGTTATGCACTTTGGAAGGAGGAATGGAGGCATAGACTATTTTCTAAATGGGAAATGCTTAGGAAATCAGGAACACAAAGGGACTTGGGAGCCTTTGTTCAAGATTCTCAAGGTTAATGTGCAGGTTCAGTTGGCAGTTAGGAAGGCAAATGCAATGTTGGCATTCATGTCGAGAGGGCTAGAATACAAGAGCAGGCATGTACTTTTGAGGCTGTATAAGGCTCTGGTCAGACCCCATTTGGAGTATTGTGAGCAGTTTTGGGCCCCGTATCTAAGGAAGGATGTGCTGGCCTTGGAAAAGGCCCAGAGGAGGTTCACAAGAATGATCCCTGGAATGAAGAGTTTGTCGTATGAGGAATGGTTGAGGACTCTGGGTCTGTACTCATTGGAGTTCAGAAGGATGAGAGGGGATCTTATTGAAACTTACAGGATACTGCGAGGCCTGGATAGAGTGGATGTGGAGAGGATGTTTCCACTGGTAGGAAAAACTAGAACCAGAGGGCACAACCTCAGACTAAAGAGACGATCCTTTAAAACAGAGATGAGGAGGAATTTCTTCAGCCAGAGAGTGGTGAATCTGTGGAACTCTGCCACAGAAGGCTGTGTCATTGAGTGTCTTTAAGACAGAGATAGATAGGTTCTTGATTAATAAGGGGATCAGGGGTTATGGGGAAAAGGCAGGAGAATGGGGATGAGAAAAGTATCAGCCATGATTGAATGGCGGAGCAGACTCGATGGGCCGAGTGGCCTAATTCTGCTCCTATGTCCTATGGTCACCTCCTCGCTGCATGTTTCATTTACTTGAACCAGGAAAAAAAAACAAGCAACACATCAAACTGGGAAACACGAGGCGTGCGGCCTCACGGAGCACGGGATTAAGCTGTGGGTGCAGATGGACACTTCCTCAGTGCCTGCACAGCACTGCTCCGAGGGAGAGAGAGACATAGACTGGGGGGAAAAAAAGACGATACGGCCAGGTAGAAATGACAGTAGCCCAGAATCAAGAAACAGCACAGTATTTATTTCAGGTAGAGATTACAGATAGATAATTTCTCTGCATTGCAGACTGATCTGAATGTTTATACACCTGTATTTACACATTTAAAATCTTTAATCTGTGACAGGTATTTACAGGATAGAGATCACATTCACATCCCTTACATTAACAGTATAGTTCATTTTTAATTTTTAAAAAAAGCTCTCTGTTCAAAGGATGACGGATTTACATGCATCGATCAACAGCTGGGTTCCCACCAGATGACTCATTCCCTGCTCCACCTGCCCCCAAAACGCAGCTTCTAATCCCTGAGCATCTGCCGGGAACGCAGGACACAGTCAGGTCTGGACACAGCCGAAAGGCCCGTGAATGAGTGGGGAGACGTGGCGTCAGTCTGCTGCTGATCACTTCATGGAATCCCTACAGTGCAGGAGGAGGCCATTCGGCCCATCGAGTCTGCACCAACAACAATCCCACCCAGGCCTCATCCCCATAACCCCATGCATTTACCCTAGCTAGTCTCCCTGACACTCGGGGGCAATTTAGCGTGGCCAATCCCCCCTAACCCGCACATCTCTCGACTGTGGGAGGACACCGGAGCACCCGGAGGAAACCCACGCAGACACGGGGAGAATGTGCAGACTCCGCACAGACAGCGACCCGAGCCGGGAATCGAACCCGGGTCCCTGTGAGCTAGCAGTGCTAACCACTGTGCCACCTTGCCACCCCTGCATGATGGGGGGGGGTTAAGGAAGGCGAGTATCTGGCCTCCCTCCCTCCCTCCGCAGTGAAGTCAGCAGTCAGACAGACACAGCTTCCAGTCACGTCCATCTCTCTGGACTCGCTCAGCTGGACATTCCTCGGGCAAAACGGGGTTGATTTATTATTCACAAGCACTGAGACAGAGGACCAAACACACACACACACACACACACACACACACACATCGAGCAGTTTAAATTTCCACATAGAATTGGGGGGATCCACATCTCTCCCTACTTGTGTGGCATGGGGAGGGGGGAGGGAGCGAGGGGGGGGGTAAGATAGCTGGGCAGACTGTTTAAAAAAAAAATTGTGGAGTTGCCAGCATTGGACTGGGGTGGGCACAGTAAGTAGTCTCACAACACCAGGTTAAAGTCCAACAGGTTTATTTGGTAGCACGAGCTTTCGGAGCGCTGCTCCTTCATCAGGGGAGTGGAGAGGTTAGTTCACAAACACGGCATATATAGACAGGGACACAACTGCAAGATAATGGTTGCTGCAATTGTGTCTTTGCCTCGATAAGCCGTGTTTGTGAACTAACCTCCACTCACCTGACGAAGGGGCAGCGCTCCGAAAGCTCGTGATTCCAAAATTAAACCTGTTGGACTTTAACCTGGTGTTGTGAGACTTCTTATTTAAAAAGAAAGACAATCCAGTCAGTCCCAATTCTGCAGGCTCCACGTGGTGGGATTGGATAAGGAGTGGGAAGGTGTTGGGATCCCCTGTAACCACAGATCACACACCGTGCTCACTAGTGACACATGACTACAGTGAGGAAGGACAGTTGGAGCATTGCAACCAGCCCAATGCCGGAATGAAAAATCTAAATGTGCCAAAAAAAAAACCCAACAACAATCGTTTGATATCCTACAACCAATATCAGTTGAAGCACATTCACCGAGAATTCACCGCAGTGCCGTTAACTGCAGCTTAATCTAGACTGAGGTTCAAGATTGCCAGAGGTGGCAAATTCAACCCTCTCCCCCATACCCCTCCCGAGTATTTCTCTCACTGTCAGTCTCCAAAGTGGAAGCAGGCCTCCTAGCTGCCCGGGGATACTCTCCTCACCTGGCAGTCTGCTCAGTGCGAGAGGCAGTGAAGTTGCGAAAATCCCAGACATTCCCTTAGGGGGAAGACAGAGTGCACAGTCCTGAGGGGGCGGGGGGGGGGGGGGGGGGGGGGGAGAGAGCCAGGAGAGAACGCCATCCCTGGTATGGGGGCCAGGGTCACATTGCTGCGGAGGGTGGAAACTGGCACAGTTTTTGTGCCCAATCTGAATTTAAGATGATTTTTTTGGAAGGGGGGGCCGGGGGGGGGGGGGGGGCAGTGGGAGACAGGAACTGAGTTTCTGTCAGCACTGAAATCTCAGGACATTGGCAACATTCAGGAACTGGCCGGAAGTTTTTATACTGCAGAAATGTGAGCTAGATTCCATGTACCTGACCCAGGCTTTCATACAGGGATCAGCTCCTTATACCCCGGGTGTCACTGTAAAGATTAGACCCTTGTTGCTGGTGTGGGAATGCTGCCTTTTCCGCTTCTGAAATGTCTCTACCCAATCTGTTCTCGTCACGGCCCCAGAACCAGCTTCATATCCCCCGGGAAATGCAAACGGAACAGAACAGGGACTCCAGGGACATTCCAATCCTCTCTAACCCCATTCCGGGGCCACGGGCTGGGTTAGATGCGAGAGAAAGCTCTTCAATGAGGCGAGACTGGCACATACTATTTTTTTCTAATCAAACAGGTACAAGGTGGTTGAATGATTTATACGCAGTGCTGAGCACTGCCCAGGCGGCTGGAAAGACTAAAGGCCCTCGCACAGTAAGATCACCGGCAGAATCTCTGCAATGCAGCAGGGCCTGACACTGAGCTGTGCTCAACACATACAGGAGCTTGCAGCCAGCTCCCTCAACATCACCCAGGCACCTGGGGAAAGTGTGTACGTGTTTGTGTGTGTGTACATGCAGGAGTGTGTGTGCATACGTGTGTGTGTGTCTGTGTGCACGTTTGTGTGCGTGCATATGTATATGGGAATACGTGCGCATGTGTGTGTGTGTGTGTGCATGTATGTGTGTGCATACGTGTGTGTGTGTCTGTGTGCGCGTGTGCACGTTTGTGTGCGTGCATATGTATGTGGGAATACGTGCGCATGTGTGTGTGTGCGCATGTATGTGTGTGCATACGTGTGGGTGTGTCTGTGTGCGCGTGTGCACGTTTGTGTGCGTGCATGTGTATGGGAATACGTGCGCATGTGTGTGTGCATACACGTGTGCATGTATGTGTGAATGTGTGTATGCATGTATGTTGTGCATGCGCACACGTGTGTGAAAACTGTCAGCAACTGTGCACCAGTATGTAACATGCAGGTACAGACACAAAATCATATCAGACAGAGGAAGGCGCGCACACACGCACACGGAAACAAGCAGAGACACGTGTAGACACTCAGACACATTCTGGGTCAGGCGAGGAACAGGATCAGTAACCAGTGCTGGAAGGGAATGTAAATGTTGAGCCTCGACAACTCCCACAGTCGCACAACGCTGACAATTGGGCTACTGGAGAATGCCCAAGGCCAGGGTGCCTGAGCCCCCAGGGTGCCCACCTGCAGTGTGGGAGAAATCAGATTAAAGCGGGAGGCAGAGTTAAAGCAAATGGAAGTTTTTGTAGCTGCTCCAAGTCCTGAATGTCATCTCTCCCCCACCAAAGGCCACGGGGCAATCACCACCTAACGAGCCGCAGCCCTGATGCAGATGGTCATTTATGACAGGATACTTTCACAGGGTGGACAATGAGCCTCTCTCAACCAATAGAAATGCTATCCAGCCCATCAGGTGACACACAGGAAGCTGAACGAGTGGCCGCACTGAGTGGCTCCTCGGGGGGAGGGGGAGGTCTTTCCAAGACCGCCGCCCACTATTAGGGGGTCAGCTGTAGATAGATAACTACTCCAATGCTATACCCACCATACAACACAAGGAGAAAGCTTAGCAAACACCGAGAGGAGCTACCCTCACAGGATAAGGAGAGGAGTACAGAGCGGTGTGTATACACGCTCTGCTCTGGCAGTGCGGTACTGACACTCCAGGTTGAATAGCTGCAACACCTTTACAAACACCCGCTTCTTAGTGTTCCCCTCTCAGAGAGGCTCGCTGACTTTCAGCGCTCCTTTAGAGACCTTCCCTACTCAAAATAATCTTTCTTTGGTGAGGGGCATTTCCCCACATACTTCATTTTCATAAATATATTCTGTAACTGAAGATTTGGACCTTCCTGAAGGCAGTAGAATAGGATCGGAGGAAATGGGACGGGCTGGAAGGGTTGAGGGGGGGGGGTGGGGAGGGAGTCGGGGTTGGGGTAGTGGGGGTGTGCAGTCAGGGTAGGGAGGGTGGGGGCAGTTAGGATTGGGGGGGGTGGGGAGGGAGTCGGGGTTGGGGTAGTGGGGGTGTGCAGTCAGGGTAGGGAGGGTGGGGGCAGTTAGGATTGGGGGGGGTGGGGAGGGTGTCAGGGTTGGGGTAGTGGGGGGGTGCAGTCAGGGTAGGGAGGGTGGGGGCAGTTAGGATTGGGGGGGTGGGGAGGGAGTCGGGGTAGTGGGGGTGTGCAGTCAGGGTAGGGAGGGTGGGGGCAGTTAGGATTGGGGGGGTGGGGAGGGAGTCGGGGTAGTGGGGGTGTGCAGTCAGGGTAGGGAGGGTGGGGGCAGTTAGGATTGGGGTGGGGAGGGAGTCAGGGTTGGGGTAGTGGGGGTGTGCAGTCAGGGTAGGGAGGGTGGGGGCAGTTAGGATTGGGGGGGGTGGGGAGGGTATCAGGGTTGGGGTAGTGGGGGGGTGCAGTCAGGGTAGGGAGGGTGGGGGCAGTTAGGATTGGGGGGGGTGGGGAGGGTGTCAGGGTTGGGGTAGTGGGGGGGTGCAGTCAGGGTAGGGACAGTTAGGATTGGGGGTGGGGGGGGGGGGGGGGGGGGGAGGGAGGGGTCAAGGACAGAATAGGAATGTCGGAGGATGGCCAGATATTGGAGGTCTGATCAAAGCAGATCTCCTCGGTCAGGACAAGATGAATTGCACTTCACCCGAGAATGAGGGAGGGGAGGGAGCAGACGGTGCGGGCAGACGCTGGTCTGTCGCCTCCTACAAGCTCCCTTTATTGCTGTCCCAGTACAGGGTAATTCCTACTGACTCTCAATAATTGTCAGTTGGAATTGAAGAGGGCAGAGGTTGGGGGGAATTGGGGGGGGGGGGAGGAGAGGGGGGGTTGGGAGGACGTCCTCCTGGAGAGAATGGAGCTGAAAAAGAACAAAGGGGGGAGTTTACCCAAACGCCAGCCACTGGGACGGGCGAGGCAGAGGCTGCCCTACACCTGGGAAATCAGCTGCATGTTGAAGCTGGGTGATCGAGATTGTTTGGTGAGGGGTGCCCCCGGGGACAGCAGGTCCATGGCCTCCGCCCCCCGGCCCAGCCGCTCCTCCTGCAGGCTGACGGTGGAATAGCGGTTGGCGTTACCGTGCGCCAGGTTGGAGCTCCCATCCAGGGTCTGGCTGCCGTTCACCCGATCGAAGGACTTGGTGGAGGAAGTGCTGGCCGTTCGTACGAGGCCGACCGCCGAGGCAGCGGGCACAGGCTGCCCGCCAGCTATCAGCAGGTGCTTCTTCACCGGAGTCAGCTCCATGGCGTCGGTGGCAGAGCGGGTCGCCGCCAGCTTGCGACTGCCCGTTTCCCGGCTGCAGTCGGCTGCACCATCGGCCCTGGGCGTTGCTGCCGCCTGGTCTTTCTCTCTGCCCATCAGGCTGCTTGGACCTTTCTTCAAGCTGCTGCTCTTGGAGCCGCTGGGCTGGCTGATGCTGGAGGCCCCGGATGAGAATCCCTCGTCTGCGTCAGTCAGCTGGACAGCCTCATCTCCCCCAGCAGCACCCTGTCGATCTGTGAAAGTACAAACAGCCGCTTCAGGGAACAGTCGCTCTCCAGAGACACACAGGCCAACCCGGCCAGCTTCCAGACAAAGCCACAGCATTGTCTCTGTGATTAGCGCATACTCTATACACATTACAAACCCCGTTATACACACACACATTACAAACCCTATTATATACACACACACACATTACAAACCCTATTATACACACATACACATTACAAACCCTATTATACACACATACACATTACAAACCCCGTTATACACACACACATTACAAACCCCATTATATACACACACATTACAAACCCTATTATACACACACACACATTACAAACCCCGTTATACACACACCCACATTACAAACCCTATTATACACACATACACATTACAAACCCCGTTATACACACACACATTACAAACCCCATTATATACACACACATTACAAACCCTATTATACACACACACATTACAAACCCCGTTATACACACACCCACATTACAAACCCTATTATACACACATACACATTACAAACCCCATTATACACACACACATTACAAACCCCATTGTACCCACACACATTACAAACCCCATTATATACACACACATTACAAACCCCATTATACCCACACACATTACAAACCCCAATATACCCACACACATTACAAACCCCATTATACACACACATTACAAACCCTATTACACATATTACAAACCCCATTATACACACACTGCAAACCGTTATCCAATCACACACATTACAAAGCCCATTAGACACACATTACAAACTCCATTATCCAATCACACATACACACATTACCCAATTATCCAATCACACACACATTACAAATCCAAATATTCAATCACACAGACAGATTACAAGCCCCATTATACAATCACACACACATTACAAACCTCATTATCCAGTCACACATTAAAGTGTTCCCAGGTGCTTTGCAGGATCACAGTTTACAAAATAAAATACAACACTGAGCTACAAAAAGAGTGATTAGGACAATGACTAAACCTGTGGTTGGCTTGAATAATGGTTGTAATGAAGGAGCGAGGGGGAGAGGGTTATGAAGGAAATTCCAGAGCTACAGCCTCTGCAGTTGGTGACTTGGCCACCATTGGTGGGATGGCTGGGTCTACATCAGAGGAAGCTGAGATCTCCGAGGGAAGGCCGGAGGAAGTTCACACTTAGGAAGGGGTGAGGCCATGGAGGGACATGAACACGAGGCTGAGAATATCTCGAAGTGTTGCCAAACCAGGATCCAATGCGGTTCAGTAATGGGCAGAGTGAATGTGCTGGGGGCAGTGGTGAACCGGACTTGGTGCGAGTTCGGATACAGGCAGCCGTTGGGGTCATGTTTACGGGGGAATGGTCGATATGAACTTGGTCAGGGGAGTATTAGAATAGGCTATGTTAGAGGTCACAGAGAGATGGTAGAGGGCGTGTGCTGATAAGCTGAGGTCAGGGAGAAGTAGCCAGTCTTGGTGTTGAATGGATATGTGGACAGAATTGTCACTCAAGGTCAAATAAGACACCAAGGTTGCACAGTAGCCAGGGAGAGGGATGGAGTTAGTGGCTCGAGAATGGAAAACAAGAGCAAATAGTCTCAGGCAAGCTAGGAATGGGGATGGAATATTTGCATGTACTGCAAGGGGAGGTGAGGGCCGAGTGGTATTATCCTTAGACTATTAATGCAGAAACTCAACTAATGTTCTGGGGACCTGGGTTCGAATCCCACCACGGCAGGTGGTGGAATTTAAATTCAATTAAAAAAATTTGGAATTAAGAATCTACTGATGACCATGAAACCATTGTCAATTGTCGGAAAAACCCATCTGGTTCACTAATGTCCTTTAGGGAAGGAAATCTGCCGTCCTTACCTGGTCTGGCCTACATGTGACTCCAGAGCCACAGCAATGTGGTTGACTCTCAACTGCCCTCGGGCAACAAGGGATGGGCAATAAATGCTGGCCCAGCCAGCGACGCCCGTGTCCCACATGAACAAATAAAAGAAAGGGGAATGGAATATAAAGTAGGGAAGTTTTACTGCAGCTGTATAAGGTTTTGATGAGACCACATCTGAAATACTGTGCACAGTTTTGGTCTCCTTATTTGAAAAAGGATACAACCACACTGGAAGCAGTTCAGGGAAGGCCGACTCGACTCATTCCTGGGTTGGGGTGGCGGTTTAACTTATGAGGAAAAGTTGAGCAGGGCAGGCCTATACACATTGGAGTTTAGAAGATTAAGAGGTGATCTTATTGGAACATACAAGATCCTGAGGGAAGCTGATGGGATGGATACTGGGAGGATGTTTCTCCTTGTGGGAGGGGCTAGAACCAAGGAACACTCTAAGAACAAGAGGTCTCATTTTAGGAGGTGGTCTCGGAGAATGTTTTTCTTTCATTGGCAAAAATTGGCAAGTCATGTTGCAGCTTTATAGAACCTTAGTTAGGCCGCACTTGGAATATAGTGTTCAATTCTGGTCGCCAAACTATCAGAAGGATGTGGAAGCTTTGGAGAGGGTACAGAAAAGATTTACCAGGATGTTGCCTGGTATGGAGGGCATTAGCTATGAGGAGAGGTTGGAGAAACTTGGTTTGTTCTCACTGGAACGACAGAGGGTGAGGAGCGACCTGATAGAAGTCTACAAGATTATGAGGAGCATGGACAGAGTGGATAGTCAGAAGCTTTTTCCCAGAGTGGAAGAGTCACTTACTGGGGGGCACAGGTTTAAGGTGCGAGGGGCCAGGTTTAAAAGAGATGTACGAGACAGATATTTTACACAGAGGGTGGTGGGTGCCTGGAACTCGTTGTCGGGGGAGATAGTGGAAGCAGATACAATAGTGACTTTTAAGGGGCGTCTTGACAAGTACATGAATGAGATGGGAATAGAGGGATATGGTCCCTGGAAGGGTAGGGGGTTTTAGTTAAGTCAGGCAGCATGGTCGGTGCAGGCTTGGAGGGCCGAAGGGACTGTTCCTGTGCTGTAATTTTCTTTGTTCTTTCTTCTTTGAACAAAGAACAGTACAGCACAGGAACAGGCTCTTCGGCCCTCCAAGCCTGGGCCAATCATGATGTCCTAACTACACTAAAGAAAAAAACCTCTAAGTATAAGGTTATAAGTTTTAAGCTTAAGTTTTAAAGTTTATTTATTAGTGTCACAAGTAGGCTTACATTAACACTGCAATGCAGTTACTGTGAAAATCCCCTAGTCACCACACTCCGGCGCCTGTTCGGGCACACTGAGGGGGAATTTAGCACGGCCAATGCACCCTAACCAGCACGTCTTTCAGACTTCTGCCCTTACTCGGTCCGTATCCCTCGATTCCTTCCTTATTCACGTACCCATCCATTCGAACTTGAACATAACTTGGAAGCCTTTTATGTGGAACTTGATTTAAAGCATTCTGAAAACCCAAATAAATCCTTTTACAGGGAGTTCCACCGTATACTTCATCGGTAACATTCGCAAAGGAGTTGAGGAGGTTGGAGAGGGAGCATTCCTCTGCCTTCAGCCCTCCTCACTAAAGCCTTTTCCCTCAGCCAATAACTAGCTGGGCCCTGCCCCTAGCAACCCCCTGGGAATACTGCCAATTATCTCAACTAGAATTTAGATTGTGGAAGCAATTATTTCCGAGTTGACAGCACAGTCTACTTTTGAGGGGAGTTTTAAAGCAAGACATTTCTGTGAAGGTTTTACTTGCACTGAATGTTGCAGTGCTTGTCATGGCACCCAGATACCAAAGCAAAACTTTCCCCCTCAAACTCAGTGATACTGCAGTGTAGGTAATCCCAGCACGATGCAAGTATCATCGAAACCCAACAGTGATGAAGGAGGCCATTCGGCCCATCGAGTCTGCACCGACCACAATCCCACCCAGGCCCTATTTCCGTAACTCCTCATATTTACCCTGCTAATCCCCCTGACACTAAGGGTCAATTTAGCTTGGCCAATCCACCTAACCCGCACATCTTTGGACTGTGGGAGGAAACCGAAGCACCCGGAGGAAACCCACGCAGACACGGGGAGAACGTGCAGACTCCACACAGACAGTGACCCGAGGCCGGAATTGGACCCGGGCCCTGACGCTGTGAGGCAGCAGCGCTAACCACTGTGCTACTGTACTTCGCTAAGTTTTGTTTTAAGGCTGAGATGTCCACAGCACGACGAACATTTAAAACCACAGTAACAGTTGATCAAACACACTCATTTTGACAAACATCGAGCCCGGGTAAAGCAGTCCAGCATTGCCCCGGGTGTACACTGTCCATGCATTCAAATAGTCTCAATGTTGCACAGCAGAACACACAGAAGCACATACAGTGGCATGCAGTGAAGCATTCAGACACAGTGTGGAGAATCCGCTCCCAGCAACCGCAGTAATCACAACCCAGCAACCTGGACATTGTATAAACTCTCCATTCCAATGTCCCACCACACAACTGCAAAGTAGCCTGCTCTTTTAAACTTACCACCCATCACCACTCATATACCAGAACAAAAGTCAGCGATTTTCAGGAATGTGTTTAAACTGAGGTTAATTCTGTCACAATTAGACCACATTCCCAATGAAATAAACCAGCTCAAAACGGCCCCACAGTCACGAGCACAGCAGTCGAGGGAGTGGACTGACACCACAGTGACTGTCACACAACCGACATTCTCCCTTCGCACTGTTCCATCACCCTCTCCGCACTATACCATCTTTCTCCCTCACTCTCTCGCTCCCTCCTCACTGTCCCGTCGCCCTCCCCTCACCGCCCCGTCTCCCTCCCCTCACCGTCCCGTCTCCCTCCCCTCTCTCTCTGCACCGTCCCGTCTCGTCTCCCACCCCTCACTGTCCCGTCCCGTCTCCCACTCCTCACTGTCCCGTCCCGTCTCCCTCCCCTCACCGTCCCGTCCCGTCTCCCTCCCCTCACCGTCCCGTCCCCCTCCCCTCACCGTCCCGTCCCCCTCCCCTCACCGTCCCGTCTCCCTCCCCTCTCTCTCTGCACCGTCCCGTCTCGTCTCCCACCCCTCACTGTCCCGTCCCGTCTCCCACTCCTCACTGTCCCGTCCCGTCTCCCTCCCCTCACCGTCCCGTCTCCCTCCCCTCACCGTCCCGTCTCCCTCCCCTCACCGTCCCGTCTCCCTCCCCTCACCGTCCCGTCTCCCTCCCCTCACCGTCCCGTCTCCCTCCCCTCACCGTCCCGTCTCCCTCCCCTCACCGTCCCGTCTCCCTCCCCTCACCGTCCCGTCTCCCTCCCCTCACCGTCCCGTCTCCCTCCCCTCACCGTCCCGTCTCCCTCCCCTCACCGTCCCGTCTCCCTCCCCTCACCGTCCCGTCTCCCTCCCCTCACCGTCCCGTCTCCCTCCCCTCACCGTCCCGTCTCCCTCCCTCCCTCCGCACTGTCCCGTCTCCCTCCCTCCCTCCGCACTGTCCCGTCTCCCTCCCTCTCTCTCCGCACTTTCCCGTCTCCCTCCCTCTCTCTCCGCACTTTCCCGTCTCCCTCCCTCTCTCTCCGCACTTTCCCGTCTCCCTCCCTCTCTCTCCGCACTGTCCCGTCTCCCTCCCTCTCTCCGCACTGTCCCGTCTCCCTCCCTCTCTCCGCACTGTCCCGTCTCCGCCTCTCTCTCCGCACTGTCCCGTCTCCCTCTCTCTCCGCACTGTCCCGTCTCCCTCCCTCTCTCCGCACTGTCCCGTCTCCGCCTCTCTCTCCGCACTGTCCCGTCTCCGCCTCTCTCTCCGCACTGTCCCGTCTCCCTCTCTCTCCGCACTGTCCCGTCTCTCCTTCTCTCTGTGCACTGTCTCATCTCTCTCCCGCTCTCTCTGCACTGTCCCATCTCGCTCCCTCTCTCTCTCCGCACTGTCCCATCTCTCTCCCTCTCTCCGCACTGTCCCATCTCTCCCTCTCTCTCTCTGCGGAGTTCCAATCTCTCTCTCTCTGCCCTGCCCCATCTCTGAGCTGCCATGTGCCTCTTTCACCCCACAGCCTCTCTCTCTTTCTTGGCTCCAGCACCTGTTGTGTCAATGGGCTGTTACAAGCTGTATTTATGGAGCAGTTGAATGACACACAGAACAGTAAAGACCAGAGTTCCACCCCCTGCGGATTTCAGGAGCAGAACCTTTGGTGTTGACGGATATGAGGGAGTTAATCAGCCAGGGTCGCTGCCCAGTGACTGCTGCCCAGTGACTGCTGCCCAGTGACTGCTGCCCAGTGACTGCTGCCAGAGGCTGTGGGTTGTCGCTGTTTGATGACGCCTCTTCATCAATACTCACCTCGTTGGCTCACACCAGCCTGAGTGAGGGAGGAGGTGGGGAGTGGCGAGAGAGAGCATGAGGGATGGGGGCTGACAGAGGGGCGAAAGGGAGGGCAGAGGGTCAGAGGATAGGTACACGGATTGGAGGATGTCAGGGTTGTGAGGGCGAGGAGGTGGTTCATAGAATCCCTACAGTGCAGAAGGAGGCCATTCGGCCCATCGAGTCTGCACTGACAACAATCCCATCCAGGCCCTATTCCCGTAAACCCACACACATTTATCCTGCTAATCCCCCTGACACCAAGGGGCAATTTAGCATGGCCAATCCACCTAACCCGCACATCTTTGTACTGTGGGAGGAAACCGGAGCACCCAGAGGAAACCCACGCAGTCACGGGGAGAACATGCAGAGTCCGCACAGTGACCCGAGGCTGGAATCGAACCCGGGTCCCTGGCGCTGTGAGGCAGCAGCACTAACCCACGGTGCCACTGTGCCATCACTGAGGTGTCTGAACACTGGCTGTACTCCGCGCTTCCTGCAACTGTATTTGATTCAAAGCCAGGATTCATGGTAACATTGCCTCATATTTGCCACTGGGAAATGACCAAGAAACAGCAGCAATGCTGAGATGCGAAGGACAGCCAGGGGAGAGGAACTGCCTCAGCATTCAAAGGCAGGGCTTGGGGAGGGGAGGGGAGTGGGGGTCAGGGTTGGGTGGGGAGGGAGGAGGAGGGGGGGACAAGATGCAGGAGGGAGAGCATGCAGTCAGTCAACGAGCACAGTCCCATCCGTGAAGCTTCAAACCAGATCGCCCCTTTCCCATGCCCATTTGGCACAGCGGCAGGGGAGCATGAGCCCGTAAACAGGAGACCTGAGGCAGCGCAGCACGGTATGAGAATGATTCAACCTTAGCTTGCCGTTAGCAATGGAGCCGAATGGGGATGTGTAGAAACACCCCCGGGGGTACAGCCACTGGCCGTGCTTGGGGAGCGAGGGGACACACAGCCATGGCTGCCTTCCAGCATTCTCACTGATCGCCACTTCCTCATCGCAGGCCTACCCGGTGTTGCCAATGGCGCCGCCTCCTGCGGACAGAGCCAGGGGGGGTCTCGTCTCCCCTCCCCTCTCCTCTCGCGCACCCCGGCCAATCCAGACGAGTAACGGATTAGGGAGGAGGGGTTGCTTAGCTCCACCTCGGCCGTGTAATCTACACAATCTGGGATTCAACACAGAACATTTAGTCTTTTCCCCCATCCAGTTGCGAGCTGGGATAGAGGGGTGAAGACAACACCAAGGTCACACAGAGGTAACAGGACGTACGCTGACAGGGGGAGACAACACAGCTCAGGACAATGGTAACACTGGCGCCAGGACAGAGCAACATCCTGAGAGCAGCTCCGTCGGGGCAGAGGGGGCACCACCATACCTGCTCGACTTCCCAATTGGACCTGAAGCTGTAAAGAGCAGCGGGAAGGTTTTACAATTCGACACATGGAGAGGTTTAATATCCCGCAGTCAAAGTCGCGCCAAGATCAAAGGCGAGGTTTCCCCAGGCGGCTTTACCTTCTCGTTTCCAGCGGTGTCTCCGGATAGAGGCCGTGGTGATGGCAGTACGGGATATCCTAGGGATCGTCGGTGTGACCTCCACCTGCAGACACCTCTGACCCATCTTCGAAACGTCAGGAGCATCAAAGGGCAACGAGCTCTTCATCGCATTGGCGACCTGCCAAAAAACAAGACCAAAGTCAAGGTGGGAGGAGAGAGGACAGGGTCATAGAATCCCTACAGCGCAGGAGAAGGCCATTTGGCCCATCGAGTCTGCACCGACCACAATCCCACCCAGGCCCTACCCCCTTAGCCCCACATATTTACCATGCTAATCACTAACCTATGCATCCCAGGGCACTACGAGGCAATTTAGCATGGCTAATGCATCCTTGGGCAGCACGGTGACGCAGTGGTTAGCACTGCTGCCTCACAGCGCCAGGGACCCGGGTTCAATTCCCGGCTTGGGTCACTGTCTGTGTGGAGTTTACACGTTCTCCCCATGTCTGCGTGGGTTTCCTCCGGGTGCTCCGGTTTCCTCCCACAGTGCTGGTTAGGTGAATTGACCCGAACAGGCGCCAGCGTGTGGCGACTAGGGGAATTTCACAGTAACTTCATTGCAGCGTTAATGTAAGCCTACTTGTGACTAATAAATAAACTTTAACCCACACATCTTCGGAGTGTGGGAGGAAACCGGAGCACCCGGAGGAAACCCATGCAGACACGGGGAGAATGTGCAGACTCCACACAGACAGTGACCTAAGCCAGGAATCGAACCTGGGTCCCTGGCGCTGTGAGGCAGCAGAGCTAACCACTGTGCCATCGACTGCAGTACACTCACATCACATGTACCCGCACACCAGACTAGTGTTACCCATTTATTAGTGAAACCGGAGGTATCATACCAGGAAGAAATGATTCGAATATGGAGAGTTCCAGAGGTGCTGTTCTCTTGGAGCGTGTTCTCATCAACAACATCAACTTGGTTCATGAAGTCACCCATTGCCTGACAAAGCAAGCTCGATATTCGGCCGGTTCGCCCACAGGCTTTGGAGAGAGTGTGCAGTTCGTCTCAAGGGGCTGGCACAGTGGTTAGCACTGCTGCCTCACAGCGCCAGGGACCCGGGTTCGATTCCCGGCTTGGGTCACTGTCTGTGTGGAGTTTGCACGTTCTCCCCGTGTCTGCGTGAGTTTCCTCCCACAGTTCGAAATATGTGCTGGTTAAGGTGCCAAAATTCTCCCTCAGTGTTACCCAAACAGGCGCTGGAGTGTGGCGACTGGAGGATTTTCACAGTAACTTCATTGCAGTGTTAATGTAAGCCTACTTGTGACACTAATAAATAAATAAATCTACCAGTCAGTGATTCTCACTGTACTTCCCAATGGTGGTGAGGTTTGGATAAGCTGCCAACTTCACATAAAGCAACTGAATGCATTCCACCGTCGCTGCTTAAGATCCATCTTCAACATCCCCTAGGCCGAGGCTCTTGCAAAGGTGCTGCGTACCTGGCAGTGGGTGTATGCTACTCTGGGGTGGTTGCACGTTGGATTCCCGTAAGACCATAAGACATTGGAGCAGAATTAGGCCACTCGGCCCATCGAGTCTGCTCCGCCATTCAGCCATGGCTGATATTTTTCTCATCCCCATTCTCCTGCCTTTTCCCCATAACCCCTGATCCCCTTATTAATCAAGAACCTATCTATCTCTGTCTTAAAGACACTCAATGACCTGGCCTCCACAGCCTTCTACGGCAAAGAGTTCCACAGATTCTCCACTCTCTGGCTGAAGAAATTCCTCCTCATCTCTGTTTTAAAGGATCGTCCCTTTAGTCTGAGGTTGTGCCCTCTGGTTCTAGTTTTTCCTGCTAGTGGAAACATCCTCTCCACGTCCACTCTATCCAGGTCTCGCAGTATCCTGTGAGTTTCAATAAGATCCCCCCTCATCCTTCTAAACTCCATCGAGTACAGACCCAGAGTCCTCAATCGTTCCTCATACGACAAGCTCTTCATTCCCGTGTGCCCAAGATAGTAGCCCACAGCCAGCTGAGCACAGGGACCCGTGCCGCCCAGAGCATCCCAAACTCACTCACACAAAGACATTCCCAAACTTAGAGGGCAAGAGCTGGGCCCCATCACAAGGGGGTAAACTAACAGAATGCTGGACAGATCCAAACAGAGAAGCCTTGGTCATGGAGCAGTCTCAAACAGTTAGAGAACGGAGTCGAGTACCCGCGGGACGAGTGAGCTTACTGCCTTCACTCTCCCTCCCAGCAGAGACTACATATGTAATAATCATAACTGGATCTGCGAATCAATGTCTTGGTTTAACATCACCTACGGGATGACACCAGACAAGACGGTGAATCTCAGGCTTCCCTGCTGAACACACATCCGTCGAGATGACAGGTGAATCCATCAGGGATGTCACTGCACAGCCAATGAGGTATTATAATGACACTGAGTACTGCAGCGCCTGTCAGCGGGCTGAGATGCAGATATAATGGGTGAAGTTCTGGCTTACCAGCAGCGGCTGAGAGTATAGCTCTAACTGTGCCCGGTACAGGAGGTCCTCCAGTGCCTCTTGGCCCAGCTCCCACTCTCCATTGTATCTGTGGAAGAATGACAAAGAGAATGTAAAATGCGCGTGAGACAAGGGTGAAACGTGGGTGGGGAGTTGAGCTGGTGGAGGTGTGTGGCTGGGAGTAGGGAGAGGCAGAGCTCTGAGAACAAGCCCACTCGCAGCAAGCAAATCACTCTCAGTTCAGACACACCCAACGATACAGCAGCAAATACACACAGCAGCCAACAGGAGGGGTCGAACGGGCGAGGCAGAACGGCCTGTGGTCAGCTGACAGGTTGGACGTGATCCTGTTTCTGCCAATCACATCACTGAGGGACTGGCAAAGAGGAACACAAACCAGCGCACAGCGATTAAAGCAGAAGCACAGAAGGTAACAAGTGGTGGAGACAGATTCACACAGCGAGTGGTTAGGATCTGGAATGCACTATCTGAGAGTGTGGTGGAGACAGATTCACACAGCGGGTGGTTAGGATCTGGAATGCACTGCCTGAGTGTGTGGTGGAGACAGATTCACACAGTGAGTGGTTAGGATCTGGAATGTACTGTCTGAGAGTGTGGTGGAGACAGATTCACACAGTGAGTGGTTAGGATCTGGAATGTACTGTCTGAGAGTGTGGTGGAGACAGATTCACACAGCGAGTGGTTAGGATCTGGAATGTACTGTCTGAGAGTGTGGTGGAGACAGATTCACACAGCGAGTGGTTAGGATCTGGAATGTACTGTCTGAGAGTGTGGTGGAGACAGATTCACACAGCGAGTGGTTAGGATCTGGAATGCACTGTCTGAGAGTGTGGTGGAGACAGATTCGCACAGCGAGTGGTTAGGATCTGGAACACTGTCTGAGAGTGTGGTGGAGACAGATTCACACAGCGAGTGGTTAGGATCTGGAATGCACTGTCTGAGAGTGTGGTGGAGACAGATTCGCACAGCGAGTGGTTAGGATCTGGAATGCACTGTCTGAGAGTGTGGTGGAGGCAGCTTCACACAGCGAGTGGTTAGGATCTGGAATGCACTGTCTGAGAGTGTGGTGGAGACAGATTCACGCAGCGAGTGGTTAGGATCTGGAATGCACTGTCTGAGAGTGTGGTGGAGACAGATTCACACAGCGAGTGGTTAGGATCTGGAATGCACTGTCTGAGAGTGTGGTGGAGACAGATTCACACAGCGAGTGGTTAGGATCTAGAATGCACTGTCTGAGTGTGCGGTGGAGACAGATTCACACAGCGAGTGGTTAGGGTCTGGAATGTACTGTCTGAGAGTGTGGTGGAGACAGATTCACACAGCGAGTGGTTAGGATCTGGAATGTACTGTCTGAGAGTGTGGTGGAGACAGATTCACACAGCGAGTGGTTAGGGTCTGGAATGTACTGTCTGAGAGTGTGGTGGAGACAGATTCACACAGCGAGTGGTTAGGATCTGCAATGTACTGTCTGAGAGTGTGGTGGAGACAGATTCACACAGCGAGTGGTTAGGATCTGGAATGTACTGTCTGAGAGTGTGGTGGAGGCAGATTCACACAGCGAGTGGTTAGGGTCTGGAATGTACTGTCTGAGAGTGTGGTGGAGACAGATTCACACAGCGAGTGGTTAGGATCTGGAATGCACTGTCTGAGAGTGTGGAGACAGATGGCTTTCAAGTATTACTCAGAACTGAGAATAATTATCAGAAGTGGAACAAATGGCACCAGACAATGGGGAAAGGACAGGGGGAGTGGGACTTGCTGAGGTGCTCTTTCAGAGAGCCAGCATGAACTGGATAGGCTAAGTGAAGACAAAAACAAGAAATGTTCAAAAAGCTCAGCAGTTCCGACAGTACCTGCGGAGAGGGAATAGAGCTGACGCTTCGAGTCAGGGTGACCCTTCATCAGAGCTGAAGACAAAGGGGAACAGGGTGATATTTATACTGTTGGGCCCCCTTTCTGTCTGCAACCATTCTACAAAGGGGACGCCAGAGGGAACATTAATTGTCACAACAGCGCGCAGGAGCTGCAGCTGAAACAGGGCAAGTTAAGCTGGTGTGCCTGTGAATCGGGAGGGGCAGGGCTCAGGGGTGGGAGCACAGCTGCTGGGGCTTGGCGGGTTAGAATCACATTTATACTGCGTAGAGAGAGAGAAAGGACTTTTCCCAAATGGTGGTGATGGTAATAACCAGTCAATAGATAGCAAAGCCTCGCTTACTCACATGGTATGATAGACACCAGACAACAGCTGCACCATAAACTCCGGGTCCAGCATAACCCGGCCGCAGGTCTCACTCCACACCTTCTGCCGCTGTCGGGGGAACCCAGTAATACACAACCTAACGATAGAGAACAGGCAGGTATCATGAACAGCTTCTGAACCCTGATATGCTCAAAAGGCAGTCATGCAGAACCTTTTTAAACACAGCCTGGATTAGGGTAGCGACCACAGTTCAGTAAATTGTACAAAAGTCCCCCTTGGGTCTAACGAGTGAGTAGCCTGAAGGATTGCAGATCAGGACAGCACCGGGTGAAATGCTTGTCAATCGAAGTCAGGACCTGTTCAAAGTTTAATTTCTTACTGTCACATGTAGGCTTACATTAACACTGCAATGAAGTTACTGTGAAAATCCCCTAGTCGCCACACTCCGGTGCCTGTTCGGGTACACTGAGGGAGAATTTAGCACGGCCAATGCACCCTAACCAGCACGTCTTTCGGACTGTGGGAGGAAACCAGAGCACCCGGAGGAAACCCACGCAGACATGGGGAGAACTCCGCACAGACAGTGACCAAACCGGAATGGAACCCGGGTCCCTGGCCCTGTGAGGCAGCAGTGCTAACCACTGCGCCACCGTGTCACCCCCTCCTCCCAAAACCTGGTCCAAGAAATCGAGGTTCCCAACAGCATTTGCAATGAAGCTCACAACTTTACAGCGAGAGAGAGGGGCCATTAACCCTCTCGCCCCTGTGACCTCCTCCGAGAAAAAGGTTCTTGATTAATAAGGGGATCAGGGGTTATGGGGAAAAGGCAGGAGAATGGGGATGAGAAAAATATCAGCCATGATTGAATGGCGGAGCAGACTCGATGGGCCGAGTGGCCTAATTCTGCCCCTATGTCTGATGGAGACCCCTTCATTCTACCCCCTCCCAGCCCCCAGCCTCTCCCTCACTCCCAATCCCCTGCTCTCCCCCCACCTCCATTCGGCCCATCATCCTGTGCAAACCCACCAAGACAGGGCTGGGAACTGAAGTGCTTTGTATTACTGAAGATTGATGTCACTTTCCACAAAGATTACCCACAAATTGTGCAATTTCACCGCGCGGAGACGGATGTTAATTCTGTAACTCTTCCCCCCACAAAAGAAAAACTGAAGAAAAACTGAAAGCTGGAATCAGTGCAGCAAATAGGAACAGGGTCATGGGGACAGCATGATAAAAAAACTCAACCCAACTGTGCCAGCCACAGCTCCGTGGGGGGAATTCCCACCTCGGAATCAGAAGCTTGTGGCCGGGCCCCGCGATGTGAGTTGACACTCCCAATGCCATCTTTCTGATGAGACACTAAACGGTGCCCCTCTGCCCCAGACAGAACTGGCCGCGTGGCACTATTGCGAAGAGCAGGGTCATTCTTCCTGGTATCCTGCTGGTAATGCTGCTTTAAAACCACAATCACTCAAGCTGAGTGCCTGGCCATTATCGCAGCGCTCTCGCTGGGATCTTGCTGTGCATAAAGCCCAGCTCCCTGCATCACAACAGCCGCTACACTTCATTGGCTGTAATGAGCAGAGGTGGTGAAAGGCGCTATGGAAATGCAAGTCTGTCTTTCGTTAGCTGGCAGAACAGGGTAAAACTTTATTCCAATTCCCAGCTGACAAAATCGGAAACACTTCCCACAGCTGCCGTTTATTAAGGGGAAGGATTCAGCCGCCTGTTTCTGAGAAATGTTGACACAAGCTCCCATCCAGAGCTCCAACTCCACAGCTGGCATCGTCCCTCCAGACCTGGTTCCCCCATTTATCACCTCCTCTCTCACATTCTGTTTACTCCACATGGCTGCGCTTACCATGGTCCCACCCTGCTTCATGCCAACCTCCACTACATTGCGCCAATGCCAACCTCCACCGTGTTGCCTCAGTGTTGACCTCTACTGCACCGCACCACAATGCCAATCCACCAGTGCCCACGGCGCCCCAGTGCCACCCTTCACCGTGCCGCCTCACAGAACATACCTCCTCCGCACCACGCCAAGGTGCCGACCTCCAACACACTGTACCAGTGCCAAATTCCTTTGCACTGTACCAGTGTCACTACACTCTTAACCCCGTGCCAACACCCCCGCACTCTCCGTGCCAACACCCCCGGGCCAAACACCCTGCGCTCTCCCACGGCGCCAACCTCCCCCGCGCCCTCCCATGGCGCTAAGCTCCCCCACGCCAACCTCCACGCGCTAAGCTCCCACAGTGCCAACCTCCCCCGCGCACCCCCACGGCGTCAACCTCCCCCACGCCCCCCCCACGGCACCAACCTCCCCCACGGCGCCAACCTCCCCCGCGCCCCCCCACGGCGCCAACCCCCCCGTGACCCCCCGCGGCGCCAACCCCCCCCGTGACCCCCCACGGCGCCAACCCCCCCCGTGACCCTCCCACTGCGCCAACCTCCCCCAACCCCCTCCCACTGCACCAACCTCCCCCACCCCCTCCCATGGCGCCAACCTCCCCCGCACCCCCAACCTCCCCCGCACTCTCCCAGCGCCAATCCCCGCTGCACTCTCCCAGTGCCAATGCCCCCTCCACACTCGCCCACAGCGCCGGCCCCCTCCACACTCGCCCACAGCGCCACCATCATCCTGCACTGTTCCCCCCTCAACTAAGTGACAAAATTAACCCCCAAAAAAACTCTTTAAAAGTGAGCTGGAAAATAAACCACGATTAGTGCTTCACTCACATCACTTACCTCGAACACACACTGCATAGGGAGCGATAGGAAGAGTTCGGCATGGAGACCACTGTAGAATTATAACACAGCATGAGGAAACTCAGCACCTCGAACCTGGGAAAAAACACAGGCACATCACCAAACATTATACACCTGTCCAAGTACCTGGCATTGTAAATACAAGGCCACTCACACAGTGAATCCTCATATTAACAGGTTCCTGGACTTTCTCTCTCATGTTATAAATCATAGAATCCTACAGTGCAGAAAAAGGCCATTTGGCCCATCGAGTCTGTACCGACCACAATCCCACCCAGGCCCTATCCCCAAAACCCCATGCATCCGACCCTAGCTAGTCCCCCTAACATTAAGGGTCAATTTAGCATGGCCAATCCACCTAACCCACACAACTTTGGACAGTGGGATGAAACCGGAGCACCCGGAGGAAACCCACGCAGACACGAGGAGAACCTGCAAACTCCACACAGACAGTGACCTAAGCCGGGAATCG
Organism: Mustelus asterias; assembly: GCF_964213995.1. Lineage (NCBI taxonomy): Eukaryota > Metazoa > Chordata > Chondrichthyes > Carcharhiniformes > Triakidae > Mustelus > Mustelus asterias. Next base: position 103,411,130 of record NC_135814.1, on the reverse strand, counting down.
AACCCAGGTCCCTGGCGCTGTGAGGCAGCAGCGCTAACCACTGTGCCACCGTGCCGCTCCAAAAATCTATGGCTTCACTGGCTCTCAGATTCAGTTACACTGCGACTCTGGCAATCTGGCCACGTGCCCCCGGGCATCGGCAGAGCAAAGACCGGCAAATGGTTAGTGCCTCACCAAAGGGCAAGGGGAATATTGAGAACTGGTCATTTCGGGTTATTTGCCACAGCCCATTGGCATCTCTTGCCATTAGGGAGGAGGAGACAAAAACAGGAAAATGCTGGAAAATCTCAGCTGGTTTGACAGCATCTGTGCAGAGAGAACAGAGCCAACATTTTGAGTCTGGATGACCCTTCGTCAGAGCTGAGAGGAGGAGCTCATTGGTTATCGAAACCTTGAGGGCACCACCCAGCAAACATTGGGCAAGGCGAGAGGGCAGACTCCATGAGCTGCCGTAGCCGGCACGGGGGTTGTTGCGTCACTGTTGGCGTCATTCTGTACCTCATTCTAGCCATCTACGCAACTGGGATAAACCACCACAACCCTCCGCTTATTCACTGCCGACCCCAAAGGAAAGGTCATGCCTCTGGGAAGGCCGCAGATTCTGATGTCTGGAGAGGAACCATTGGGAAAACCGGGGTGGGGAAAACCAACACAAACGGTGTCCTCTGACTGGCAAAGCTTGTAACAACACCAGGTTAAAGTCCAACAGGTTTATTTGGTAGCAAATACCATTAGCTTTCGGAGCACTGCTCCTTCGTCAGATGGAGTGGAAATCTGATTTTCACTCCATCTGACGAAGGAGCAGCGCTCTGAAAGCTAATGGCTTTTGCTACCAAATAAACCTGTTGGACTTTAACCTGGTGTTGTTAAAACTCTTACTGTGTTTACCCCAGTCCAACGCCGGCATCTCCACATCATGACAAAGCTTGCACAGTGGGCTAGGGAGCATAATAAGCCAGTTTGCTCATTTGTCTAAACAGAAAGCCCATATTTAATACCCTTCTTTCAAATAATCTGGCTGTCGGCTTGACAATCTCACACAGTGAAACACTAGGGGAACAATGTGCACTGAGAAAGCTCGGGGGTGGGAGAGGGTGAGCATGTGTCCAGGTTTGTTGAGGTGGGAGTGTCCAGACTGCGACCAGGGAAAGGGGGGGGGGAGAGAACCAGGGCAGAAGGATCAGTCCGTGCTGCTTCCCTTACCTGTTCTGTGCTGTGAAATTCTCCCTCTGAGGGTGCAGGTCACTGTACACCACCCGGATGAGATCGTGCTGACTGAGTGCTCCTTCTGTCAGGGCCATAGAGCCGATGCTTGAAGGCTGCGGGTTAACACAAAGCGAGGGGCTTTTTCATTTTCGGTTCAGCTCCGCGTGTGCCGATAGTCACCGGAGTAATCCGGACAGTGCAAGGTCAAACCCCACCCAGGCGGTTTGAGAATTCAGATTCAGTTTAAATTAAAAACCCGGAAGTAAAACCCGGAAGTAGCAGAGACCATCAATCAGAGAATCCCGACAGTGCAGAAGGAGGCCATTCAGCCCATCGAGTCTGCACCGGCTGACAGAACATCTTACTCAGGCCCACCCACCTCCCACACAATCCATGTAACTCCATATATTTACTACACATCTTTGGACACTAAGGGGCGATTTAGCATGGCCAATCCACCTAACCTGCACATCTTTGGACAAAGAGGAAACTGGAGCATCCAGAGAAAACCCACGCAGACACGGGGAGAACATGCAAACTCCTCACAGACAGTGGCCCGAGGCCAGAATTGAACCTGGGTCCCTGGTGCTGTGAGGTAGCAGTGCTAACCACTGTGCCACACCTAACTGCGGCACTTCTTCATAAAACACAAACGATCTACACCTCGAAAGTAACTGACTGGTGTTGGGATGTCCAGAAGATGTGAAACGCATTCAAGAGGCGGCTGGATATAGCGCTTGGGGCGAACAGGATCAAAGGTTATGGGGAGAAAGCAGGATTAGGCTATTGAGTTGGACGATCAGCCCTGATGGTGATGAATGGCAGAGCAGCTCGAAGGGCTGAATGGCCTCCTCCTGCTCCTATCTTCCATGTTTCTATGAAAGGGGCTGTAGAAATGTGAGTTCCTTCTTTCCTCTCCCATTAGCTTAGTCCCCTAACAGAGGCAACACCCAAGTGGGTGGCAGAGTCCAGCGACTGTCCTCCAGACGGGTGAAGCCTTCACCAACCAGCTGCCAGTCTGCTGCCCAGTCTCTAAACAGCTGGATGGTAAAGGGTTACGGGGGAAAAGATTTATCTCACGACTCAATTCCTTGTCACGAGTTAACCCAACATCAGTGTAATGCTTCGATGCTGGGGGAGGTGGGAGACTCCAAGGCTGAAACAGGGTGAACTAAAAGAGGACGGGGATTTACTCTGGGAGGAGCTGGCACTCTAATGCAGAGGAGTGCTCGGTGCTTCTGAACCCCACAGTGGTCCAACCCAGCAGGACAGCAGAGCCGGCTCTCAGCACGGAGTCACCCAGGGCTGAACCGGGAGCTGGGGCAAAGCAGCTGTGGAGGAGGAGGGGGTGCTGGAGTCACCTTACACCCAATCACTGGGCTTCCTTCCAGCACTACCCACTGTGCTCAGCTGCTGGGGGTCCCTGACGTGTGACGTGGGGGTAACATGTACACAGAACGGCTCCTTAGAGAAAGCAAAGGGGCTCAGTGAATGTCCGCTATGTGGTGTTTTAAGATCGAATTAGTGAGCAGGCAGCAACAATGGAAGGGTGGGGATGGCCTTCTGACCAAATAACCCACCGGTGGAAGGAAACCTGGCTCAGGTTCAACACCCTATCACTCCCGCTGCCAGAGCCACGCAGGGCTGAGCGACCACAGCTTGCACTTCACTAATACAGCAATAACAATAAAGGTGCATTTCTGTAGCAACTTTCGCTAGCCTCAGAATGCCTCAAAACATTTTATAGTCAGTGAAAGAAGTTACGAAGTGTAGTTGCCTCCGCCCCCACCTCCACTTTCATGCAGGAAATGCAGCAGCCAATGCTTACACAGCAAGATCCCACAAACGTCCAGCAGATAATGACCTGATCGCCTCTTCTAATGATGTTGATTGAGACCTAAGCTATAGGAATACAATTAGGCCATTCGGCCCATCGAGTCTGCTCCGCTATTCAATCATGGCTGATAAGATTCTCAACCCCATTCTCCTGCCTTCTCCCCGAAACCTTTGACCCCCTTATTGATCAAGAACCTATCTTTCTCTGACTTAAATACACTTCCCTCCGGGTGCTCCGGTTTCCTCCCACAGTCTGAAAGACGTGCTGGTTAGGGTGCATTGGCCGTGCTAAATTCTCCCTCAGTGTCCCCGAACAGGCGCCGGAGTGTGGCAACTAGGGGATTTTTACAGTAACTTCATTGCAGTGTTAATGTAAGCCTACTTGTGACACTAACAAATAAACTTTACACCTCAATGACCTGGCCTCCACAGCTTCTGTGAATTCCACAGATTCACCACCCTCGGGCTGAAGAAATTCCTCCTCATCTCAGTTCTAAAGGGTTGTTCCTTTACTCTGAGTCTGTGCCCTCGGAACTTAGTACTAATGATCCCTGGAATGAAGAGCTTGTCGTATGAGGAACGGTTGAGGTCTCTGGGTCTGTACTCATTGGAGTTTAGAAGGATGAGGGGGGGATCTTATTGAAACTTACAGGATACTGCGAGGCCTGGATAGAGTGGACGTGGAGGGGGTGTTTCCACTAGTAGGAAAAACTAGAACCAGAGGGTACAACCTCAGGCTAAAGGGATGATCCTTTAAAACAGAGATGAGGAGGAATTTCTTCAGCCAGAGAGTGGTGAATCTGTGGAAATCTTTGCTGCAGAAGGCTGTGGAGGCCGGGTCATTGAGTGTCTTTAAAAGAGAGATAGATAGGTTCTTGATTAAGGGGGAAAGGCAGGAGAATGGATGAGAAAAATATCAGCCATGATTGAATGGCGGAGCAGACTCGATGGGCCGAGTGGCCTCATTCTGTTCCTATGTCTTATGGTCTTACTGTACCTGGGAGTGTCACAGTAAGAAGTTTAACAACACCAGGTTAAAGTCCAACAGGTTTATTTGGTAGCAAAAGCCACACAAGCTTTCGGAGCTCCAAGCCCCTTCTTCAGGTGAGTGGGAATTCTGTTCACAAACAGGGAGTGTCTGGGAGTGTCAGCCAGGATTACGTGCTCAAGTCTCTTGAGTGGAACTTGAACTCATAACTTTCTGGCTCAGGAAGGGAGAACGACGTCAGTAATGAGATCTGAATTTCAGGCAAGTGTGTCAGCAGCCATTTGCCTGAGCTCTAGGTGACACGCCGCACAAGACAAGGCGGCGTGTTCAGCTTGTGTAGCATGCAGTGAGCTTTTTGCCGTCTGTGCGTTTACTGGGAGGGAAAATCTTATCCTGATCTCAATAATCTTATCAAAGAGAGTGCAAGTTCCACCACTGTGGACTGTTTCAGTCTGATCACAAGACTGTTGCTATCTTGCGGGAGTCACTGAGTCACGGACAAAGTTTACAAGATATGCATTGGAACTGATGAGGCAGCTGGAGAGAAACTGTTTCCACTGGTTGGTGAGTCTAGGGGGCAGTGTCCAAAAACTACAGCCAAACCTTTCAGGATTGATAAACTGGAAAGAGTGCAAAGGAGATCTATGAGGATGCTGCCAGGACTATTGGGCCTCAGTTACAGGGAGAGGTTGGCCAGGCTAGGACTTTATTCCTTGGAATGTAGGAGAATGAGGGGTGACCTTAGAATAGCATGCATAGAAACCCTACAGTGCAGGAGGCCATTTGGCCCATCGAGTCTGCACCAACCACAATCCCACCCAGGGCCCATCCCCACAACCCCATGCATTTACCCTAGCGAGTCCCCCTTACACTAAGGGGCAATTTAGCACGGCCAATCCGCCTAACACGTGCATCTTTGGACTGTGGGAGGAAACCGGAACACCCGGAGGAAGCCCACGCAGACACGGGGAGAATGTGCAAACTCCACACAGACAGTGACCTGAGGCCAGAATTGAACCCTGGCGCTATAAGGCAGCAGTTCTAACCACTGAGGTGTATTATTATTGTTATTGAGGTGTACAAAAAAACAAAGTCATTAGGGGGATAGATAGGATGAATGCACATCATCTTTTTCCCCAGGGAAGGGGAATTGAAAACTAGAGGGCATAGGTTCTAAAGACATGCGGGTTAGGTGGATTGGCCATGCTAAATTGTCCCTTAGTGTCAGGGGGACCAGCTAGGGTAAATGCATGGGGTTATGGGGATAGGGCCTGGGTGGAATTGTGGTCAGTGCAGACTCGATGGGCCGAATGACCTCCTTCTGCTCTGTAGGGATTCTAAGGTGAGGGGGGAAAGATTTAAAAGGGGCCTGAGGGGTAACTTTTTCAGGCAAAGGGTGGTATGTATATGGAATGAGCTGCCAGAGAAAGCGGCTGCGGCAGGTTCAATTACAACGTTTGATTTGATTTATCACATGAATTGGGACAGTGAAAAATAATGTTTCTGGCACACCATACAAAGCATACCGTTCATAGAGAAGGAAAGGGGAGGGTGCAGAATGTAGTGTTATAGTCATAGCTAGGGTGTAGAGAAAGATCAACATTTAAAAAGCCTTTGGATAAGGACATGGATGGGAAAGGATTAGAGGGCTAAACACGGCCATTTAGGACTAGCTGGGAGGGCACCATGGTCAGCACGGACCAGTTGGGCCGAAGGGCCTGTTTCTGTGCTGTATTGCTCTATGACTCTATCAGTGAAATTAGAAAACACTTTTGCACACAAATGGTGGTGGGAGTTTGGAACTCTCTTCTGCAAGTGGCAATTAATGCTCGCTCAGTTGTTAATTTTAAATCCGAGACAGACAGATTTCTTTGAACCAACTGTATTAAGGGATACAGGAAAGTGCAGGTACCTGGAGCTCGGTCTCAGTGCTCACTGAATAATAGAACTCAAGGATCCAACTGATGTCCTCCTTCTCCTATATTCTATAAGGCCATAAGACATAGGGGCAGAATTAGACCATTCGGCCCATCGAGTCTGCTCCGCCATTCAATCATGGCTGATGTTTTTCTCATCCCCATTCTCCTGCCTTTTCTCCATAACCCCTGATCCTCTTATTAATCAAGAACCTATCTATCTCTGTCTTAAAGACACTCAATGACCCGGCCTCCACAGCCTTCTGCGGCAAAGAGTTCCACAGATTCACCACTCTCTGGCTGAAGAAATTCCTCCTCATCTCAGTTTTAAAGGATCATCCCTTTAGCCTGAGGTTGTGCCCTCTGGTTCTAGTTTTTCCTACTAGTGGAAACATCCTCTCCACGTCCACTCTATCCAGGCCTCGCAGTATCCTGTAAGTTTCAATAAGATCCCCCCTCATATTTCTAAACTCCAACGAATACAGACCCAGAGTCCTCAACCGTTCCTCATACGACAAGCTCTTCATTCCAGGGATCATTCTTGTGAACCTCCTCTGGACCCTTTCCAAGGCCAGCACATCCTTCCTTAGATACGGGGCCCAAAACTGTTCTCAATACTCCAAATGGGGTCTGACCAGAGCCTTATACAGCCTCAGAAGTCCATCCCTGCTCTTGTATTCTAGCCCTCTTGACATGAATGCTAACATTGTATTTGCCTTCCTAACTGCGACTGAACCTGCACGTTAACCTTAAGAGAATCTTGAACAATGACTCCCAAGTCTCTTTGTGTTTCTGGTTTCCTAAGCATTTCCCCATTTAGAAAATAGTCTATGCCTCCATTCCTCCTTCCAAAGTGCATAACCTCACACTTTTCCACATTGTATTCCATCTGCCATTTCTTTGCCCACTCTCCAAACCTGTCCAAGTCCTTCTGCAGCCCCCCTGCTTCCTCAATACTACCTGTCCCTCTACATATCTTTGCAAACTTAGCAACAGTGCCTTCAGTTCCTTCCTCCAAATCGTCAATGTATATTGTGAAAAGTTGTCCCAGCACTGACCCCTGAGGCACACCACTAGTCACCGGCTGCCATCCTGAAAAAGAACACTTTATCCCCGCTCTCTGCCTTCTGCCAGTCAGCCAATCCTCTATCCATGCCAGGATCTTACCCTTAACAGCATGGGCACTTAACTTATTTAACAGTCTCCTATGCGGCACCTTGTCAAAGGCCTTCTGGGAATCGAAATAAATCATGATAATATTCAGGGTAATTTCTTATGGAACTTCTCCCTGGTGTTTGGATAGTTCCGGAGGATTACTCTTTCTCCCCTCCCTGTGCTGTCATTGACTTGCTGAGTAGGTTTTCCAGACTGCTGCCCAGTGGCCCAGACAGAGTGTCTGGGATACCCCCATTGAGAGACCGGATCACAGTAGCCCCAAAGCCCTCATTAGCAATACTGCCCAGCCAGGATTAGCAGACAGTTAGATCCCCAACTGGACCCCCCACCCCCCCCCCCCCCACTCCCCTAACCCCCCCCAACATTCAGGTTCGGAGGAAACTCCAAATGCTGCCCGGATGGAGGGCTACACACCCTGCAGGGTCAGGGGTAGACTAGGTTCTTGGGATCAGTACAGTGGGAGAGGAGAATAGCTGTTCCTTCATCACTTTCCCAGAGGAAGCCACTCACCAGGTTTCAGAGAGAAAATCTCACCAGAGATGAAGCTACTTGCGAACTTGATGAATCCACTTTCTCAGAAGACTAAGGAAATTTGACATGTCAGCTACGACTCTCACCAACTTTTACAGATGCCCCATAGAAAGCATTCTTTCTGGTTGTATCACAGCTTGGTATGGCCCCTGCTCCGCCCAAGTCCGCAAGGAACTACAAAAGGTCATGAATGTAGCCCAATCCATCATGCAAACCAGCCTCCCATCCACTGACTCCATCTACACTTCCTGCTGCCTTGGCAAAGCAGCCAGCATAATTAAGGACCCCACGCACCCCGGACATTTTCTCTTCCACCTTCTTCCATCGGGGGAAAGATACAAAAGTCTGAGGTCACGTACCAACCGACTCAAGAACAGCTTCTTCCCTGCTGCCATCAGACTTTTGAATGGACCTACCTTGCATTAAGTTGATCTTTCTCTACATCCTAGCTATGACTGTAACACTGCATTCTGCACTCTCTCCTTTCCTTCTCTATGAACGGTATGCTGTCTGTATAGCGTGCAAGAAACAATACTTTTCATTGTATACTAATACCTGTGACAATAATAAATCAAATCACATCAAAAAGCTGTTGCATTCGGAATTCAGTCCCAGTTTTCAGGAACCTCCGGGGAGGGAGGGAGGGAGGGTGAATGATGGCTCCATCAAAGGCAACTCACCTCATGGTAAACTGATGGCTTGGATAGTGACGGGATAGTGAAAGACAGCACCTTATTGTTTCCGTCTCTATCGACTATCTCCTGCGAGGAAAGCAAAACAAAGTCATTAGCTCCCATTTCACACAAAAACAATTCTGTTCGATGCGTCCGTCACTTTTCATGATAGAAAAACGAGGGAGACTGACAGGGCTTGAACTGATGGCAGCAAAGCAAAACCTGTCTGACTGCTCAGCTAATCACATCATGAATCAGGGCAATGATCGCAACGTGCCACAACAGTGTGAAACTGCAGCAGGAGAGCAAACACCTAACCCAGTTCAACCCGACCTCAGACACCCAAAACGGACATGGCTACACAATGCTCCCTTGTGCAATTCCACCCGATATGCCCAGGTTAACAATGTGTGGAAGGAATACTGCTAAGACCAGCTAGCTACAACATAAGTGTGAAAGATGACCACCTCGCTTCTATTGTAAATGAATGGCCATCTAAAGTAAAGTGAAGTAAAAAGTAAAGCTTATTTATTAGTCACAAGTAGGCTTACATTAACACTGCAATGAAGTTACTGTGAAAATCCCCTAGTCGCCACACTCCAGCGCCTGTTCAGGTACACTGAGGGAGGATTTAGCATGGCCAATGCACCCTAACCAGCACGTCTTTGGACTGTGGGAGTAAACCGGAGCATCCGGAGGAAACTCACTCAGACACAGGGAGAACGTGCAGACTCGGGGAGAAAGTGCAAACTCCACACAGACAGTGACCCGAGACCAGAATTGAACCCGGGTCCCTGGCGTTGAGAGGCAGCAGTGCTAACCACTGTGCCACCGTGCCGCCCCTATTGACCACGTGACTGAAACTAGCTCTTTGGTATTGAAATCCTTTCATCCAAAATTCAGGAGAGACTGGGGCCGGTTTACGGAATAACACCAACAAGACGATCGCTGCACAGAAAGGCTGCGTCACTTTCACTCCTGAAGAACCAAGAGGCTTAAACCTCCCAGCCTGATATCCGGCCCCAGCTTCTCTGAATTTATCCAAACTACCATTCAAGATAGGAAAAGCTTCCATTTTCACTGGACTCCCAAAGACACGATGGGGCGAATTTTCCTGTTCTGCCCACCACGGGAATGATAGGGGTGGACCATGGAAAGGTCCGTTGGCCTCGGGCAGGATTCTCCTGTTTTGGGGCGAGCGCGGCTGGAGAATCCCGTCCAGGATAACTGTTAACGAATCTTTTGGTTTAACACTGTAGAAGTGCACTACCTTCTTTAATCGTATCTTTCTGAAGTGTGTGGTGTGTGACTGACATGGCGTTTAGATCTTTCTGTGGGAGCGTGCGAATAAATGATACACTTTGTTCAGTCTGCTGCCAGTACCTTTGGAACTGATGACACAATACTGGGAGTTTAGAAACACACGTCTACCTTTGCAATAAATAAACCACTGAATACAGACAGAGGGGAAGGGAATGGGGGAGGTCACTGTTTGTCTCTCCTCCCGTGTCCATAACAATTGCAACAGATTGGAATTCAAATTCTCTCTGTGCTATAACAGACTGAGATTCAATTCTGTGCTCTTAACAGTTTTACTGTAACAGGTTGTTATTGTCTACCATCTGGTATCATATGTACACTTACAGTATACCCCCTGAACAGTGGTGCTACAGACAACTGTACACTGACAGTATACAGTATTAGCATCAAAGCTACAGGACACAATGTACACTGACAATATACCCTGAACAGTGGAACTACAGGACATCCTATGTACACTGACAGTATACCCTGTTTAATTTAAAGTTTTATTTATTAGTGTCACAAGTAGGCTGACACTAACACCGCAATGAAGTTACTGTGAAAATCCCCTAGTCGCCACACTCCGGTGCCTGTTTGGGTACACTGAGGGAGAATTTAGCATGGCCAATGCACCTAACCAGCATGTCTTTTGGACTGTGGGAGGAAACCGGAGCACCCGGAGGAAACCCATGCAGAGAAGGTGCAGACTCTGCACAGACACTGACCTAAGCCGGGAATCGAAGCCGAGTCCCTGGCGCTGTGAGGCAGCAGTGCTAACCACCGTGCCACTGTTAACAATGGAGCGACAGGAGACTGTATGTACACTGACAGTGTACCCTGTTAACTCTGTAGCTACAGGACACTGTAATGTTCAGACTTTGGAAGTGTGGGGCCTATGTTTCCCTCGGTGAGAATCAGCAAAGGGGGTGAAAGCTGGCTATAAGCTGATCTCGCGAAGGCCAGAGATGGATTCAAGTGCAGGAGCAGGGAATCGTAATCCCCATAAAAATCTCTAGCTGCCCGGATAACGGGCAAAGTCTCCGAAAGTGGTAATCGCCCGTTTGAGACTGGAGCTTGTGTCTATTCAACCTCCACTCTCAGGTAAGGGGCAAGAATCTGATCAATGCCAATTGTAGCTGGACCTCTCAGAGCTGCTGAAGCATTGCTCAGTGAGTCGCCGGTCCTGAAAAGAGGGAAGAGGCCAGAGACCCCACATAAACTTGCAAAGAGCAGCAACTTGAATACTGTGCCTTGTTACTGCTTGCTCTGATCCGGCAGTGGCTGTACATTCAGTGACATTGCCTCAGAGGCGACATTCTATTTATATTCAATGACACTAATTATTCGAGTGCCAAAAGGTTTGTACATTATGTTTAAAATTTTTCAGATATCATATTGTACACATTTTCCAGGATGTCAACTGGGGAAGCACGGTGGCACAGTGGTTAGCACTGCTGCCTCACCGCGCCAGGGATCTGGGTTTGATTCCTGTCTCGGGTCACTGTCTGTGCGGAGTCTGCACCTTCTCCCCGGTTTCCTCCGGGTGCTCCGGTTTCCTCCCACACTCCAATGATCTGCGGGTTAGGTTGACTGGCCATGCTGAATTGCTCCTGAATGTCAGGGAGATGAGCTGGGGAGATTTGTGGGCTTAAGGGGATAGGGTTTGGGTGGGATTGTGGTTGGTGCAGACTCGATGGGCTGAATGGCCTCCTTCTGCACCGTAGGGATTCTATGATTCTAACTGCGGAGGATGAGATGCAATATTCTGAGTAGTGATGTGCATTGTCTCGATGTGTATTCTATTGGTTATTAAGTAGTGCGTTTGATAAAAAGTGACACATTCTGTGTGTGTGTTTTTGGCCCACAGTTCCCAGGTCTGATAGAGTCATAGAATCCTACAGTGCAGAAGGAGGCCATTCAGCCCATCGAGTCTGCACCGACCACAATCCCACCCAGGCCCTATCCCAGTAACCCCACATATTTACCCTGCTAATCCCTCTAAGGGGCAATTTACCATGGTCAATCCACGTAACCTGCTCATCTATAAAGATCCAAAGATGTGCGGGTTAGGTTGATTGGCCATGCTAAAATTGCCCCTTAGTGTCCTGAGATGTGTAGGTTAGAGGGATTAGTGGGTAGAATATGTAGGAATATGGGGGTAGGGCCTGGGTGGGATTGTGGTCGGTGCAGGCTCGAAGGGCCGAATGGCCTCTTTCTGTACTGTAGGGTTTCTATGATTCTATGATGATCTTTGGACGGTGGGAAGAAACCGAAGCAGAGGAAACCCATGCAGACACGGGGAGAACGTGCAAACTCCAGTCACCCAAGGCCGGAATCGAACCCGGGTCCCTGGCGCTGTGAGACAGCAATGCTAACCACTGTGCTACCGTGCCACCCTGTGATATCTCAAGCTGCTCAGGGAAGGTTTAGTCCTCCCATAGGCTCCTTGTGCAGCTTCCAGCATTGTTTTTTTTCCCCCTTGGCACTCAGGCTGTTCCTAGCACTGAGTGTGGAACTCGCCTGCTGTCTTCAAAGTATTTTTAATCCTTACCGGGAGCCGGGGTAGACAAGGGAGAGAGAAGGGGGGGGGGGGGGGGGGGGGTGTGAACAGGGGTTTCCATCTATATAAACACCACACAAAATTCAAGATAGGAAGGTAGTCAGGCAGGAATACGGCAGTGAATAACTCACCTCCTGACTCCCCAAAGCCTGCCCACTGATGCGCGATATAACTCACGAGGCTAGTGGTGCTCGAGGAAATAAAGGCTTTTATTGACTACTACAATAGAGCTACCATATATAATACACGATCCCAGACTGAGGGGTCCCAGACAGAGCAGTGACCTTTATACCTCTCCCAGGAGGCGGAGCCCGACTGGGATGTACCATAATAACTATATTACAGGTAGAACAGCCCAACCCTAACCCCAACAGTAACATGTAGAACAGCCCAACCCTAACCCCAACAGCAACATATATACAGACTCATAGTACTGGCCAGACCCTGGCTCAGCACTACCTGGTGGGAACCAACAATGGTTCACCACACCCACCATCTCCAAGGCACAAGTCAGGAGTGTGATGGAGTATTCTTAACTTGCCTGGATGGGTGCAGCTCCGATAACACTCAAGAAACTCGACACCATCCAGGACAAAGCAGCCCCGCTTGATTGACACGCTAACCACAAACATTCACTCCGCCCCCCCACAATGCACAGTGGCAGCAGTTGTACCATCTACAAGATGCACTGCAGGAACTCACCAAGGTTCCCAAGAACAGCACCTGCCAAACCTGTGACCTCTACAACCTGGAAGGACAAAGGCAGCAGATCCCTGGGAACACCACCACCACCACCTGAGGTTCCCCTCCGAGTCCGTCACCATCCCAACTCGGAAATATATAGGCCGTTCCTTCACTGTCGCTGGGTCAAAATCCTGGCGCTCCCTCCCTAACAGCACTGTGGGTGTACCTACGTCACATGGACTGCAGCGGTTCAAGGCGGCAGCTCACCAGCACCTCCTCAAGGGGCAATTAGAGATGGGCAATGAATGCGGGGCATTACCAGCAATGGGCACATTCTGCAAAAGAATTAAAATAAACCAGAAAAGAGAGGGGACAAATCTAAACACTCTGAGCATTGGCTCACTCACTGATGCCTACACATCATGACCCATGTGGTACACAGACACACCCGGAGACAGACAGACGGACACACAGCTTACCAGGTTGTAGATCCCCAGGAGCAGGGCTTCGATGCAGCCATTGCTCTGTCTCTCTCTGCTTGCTGTGATGCACAGATATCCCCAGACCAACTCGGGCAGGAATTGCAGCGTGAACCTCTTCAACCTGACCTCCGAGCTGCGGTACAGCTCAAACAGCTGGTGACAGACGGGTTCCAGTAACTGTGGAGACAGAAGAAGAGGTCAAAACAGGAAAGATCGCCACCGCAACAACACGCCAAGAGGGATCAGAATCCCTACAGTGAGGGAAGGAGGCCATTCGGCCCATCGAGTCTGCACCGACCACAATCCCACCCAGGCCCTTATTCCCGTAACCCCACATATTTACCCTGCTAATCCCCCTGACGCTAGGGTGAATTTAGCAGGGCCAATCAGCCTAAACCAGCATGTCTTTCGAGTGAGGGGGGAAACCGGAGCACCCGGAGGAAACCCACCCTCCGGGAAGAACATGCAAACTCCACACAGACAGTGACCCGAGGCTGGAATTGAACCCAGATCCCTGGTGCTGTGAGGCAGCAGTGCTAACCATTGTGCCACCATGCCGCCTCTAAAAGGAAGAATAGAGACATAGAGGTTTACAGCATGGAAACAGGCCCTTTCGGCCCAACTTGTCCATGCTGCCCTTTTTTTTTAAACCCCTAAGCTAGTCCCAATTACCCGCATTTGGCCCATATCCCTCTATACCCATCTTACTCATGTAACTTTCTAAATGCTTTTTAAAAGACAAAATTGTACCCGCCTCTACTACTACCTCTGGCAGCTCGTTCCAGACACTCACCACCCTCGGTGTAAAAAATTGCCCCTCTGGACCCTTTTGTATCTCTCCCCTCTCAGCTTAAACCTATGCCCTCTAGTTTTAGACTCCCCTACCTTTGGGAAAAGATATTGACTATCTAGCTGATCTATGCCCCTCATTATTTTATAGGTCTCTATAAGATCACCCCTAAGCCTCCTACGCTCCAGAGGAAAAAAGTCCCAGTCTATCCAGCCTCTCCTTATAACTCAAACCATCAAGTCCTGGTAGTAGCATCCTAGTAAATCTTTTCTGCACTCTTTCTAGTTCAATAATATCCTTTCTATAATAGTTTGACCAGAGCTCTACACAGTATTCCAAGTGTGGCATTACCAATGTCTTGTACAACTTCAACAAGACGTCCCAACTCCTGTATTCAATCTTCTGACCAATGAAACCAAGTATGCTGAATGCCTTCTTCACCACTCTGTCCACCTGTGACTCCACTTTCAAGGAGCTATGAACATGTACCCCAAGATCTCTTTGCTCTGTAACTCTCCCCAACGCCCTACCATTAACTGAGTAAGTCCTGCCCTGGTTCAATCTACCAAAATGCATCACCGTGCATTTATCTAAATTAAACTCCATCTGCCATTCGTCAGCCCACTGGCCCAATTAATCAAGATCCCGTTGCAATCTGAGATAACTTGCTTCACTGTCCACTATGCCACCAAGCTTGGTGTCATCTGCAAACATGCCTCCTATATTTTCATCCAAATCAAGAAGTGCCAGGTCTAGGCTCTCCTCACTGTTTTGTGTTTAGGCCTGGCACACTCCCATGTCCAGCACTCCAGATGATGTACTTCTTTTTAATCCTTTCACGGGACATGGGCATCGCTGGTTGGGCTGGCCTAACCCTAATTGCCCCTTGAACTGAGTGTCTCGTTTGGCCATTAAGAGAGCAATTAAGAGTCAACCACATTGCTGTGGCTCTGGAGTCACATGTCGGCCAGACCGGGTCAGGACGGCAGATTTCCTTCCCTAAAGAGACATTAGTGAACCAGATGGGTTTTACAACAAGTGATGATATTCTAAAGGTCACCAGTACTGAGATTCACTTGCAACTGAATTTAAATTCACCAGTGCTGGGATTTAAACCCGTGGCATTAGCCTGAACCTCTGGACTAATAGTCCAGTAACACCACCACTATACCACTGCCTCCCGTCTCAAAGGATGAAGCTCACATCAGCATCCTTAACTGTGAAATAAATCAAAACATCCCAAAGTTCCCTTGCAAACGGCAACCTCCAACATAAATGAGTCCTTGTTATGTCAGTCACACCTGACTCTGCTGTGAAGTCAGGCTAACTGGACATGTTGTAATCAGGAATTAATTCATTCCTTTTCATCTCTTTATGAGCTTGTTATTTAAATACACCCCTGAAAAGGATTTTATAACTCGGCATTTGGAAGGCAGTGGTATAATCAGACAAAGTCAGCATAGATTTACAAAAGGGAAATTTCTGAGGGTGTAACTAGTAGAGTTGACCGAGGAGAACCAGTGGATGTGGTTTATTTAGACTTTCAGAAGGTTTTCGACAAGGTCTCATAGAACAGACTACTATGTCAAGTTAAAGCACATGGGATTGCAAGTAATGTCTTGAAATGGATAGAAAGCTGGTTGGCAGATTGGAAGCAAAGAGTTGGCATAAATGGGTCTTTTTCTGATTGGCAGTCAATGACTAGTGAGGTTCTGCAGGGATCTGTGCCAGGACCCCAACTGTTCACATTATATATTAATGATTTGGAAGAGGGAACTGAATGTATTATCTCCAAATGATTCAAAGTTGGGTGGGAGGGTGAGCTGTGAGGAGGATGCAGAGATGCTTCAGCGTGATCTGGTCAGGCTGAGTGTGTGGGCATCTGCATGGCAGATGCAGTATAATGTGGGTAAATGTGAGGTTATCCACTTTGGTAGCAATAATAAAACAGATGATTACCTGAATAGGTGTAAATTGAGAGAGGCGGATACTGAGTGAGACTTTGGTGTCCTCATGCATCAGTTGCTGAAAGTAAGCGCGCAGGTACAGCAGGCAGTAAAGAAGGCAATGGTGTGTTGGCCTTCATAGCGAGAGGATTTGAGTATAGGGATAGGGATGTTGTGCTGCAATTGTATAGGGTGTTGGTGAGGCCACACCTGGAGTATTGTGTGCAGTTTTAGTGTCCTTATCTGAGGAAGGATGTCCTTACTACAGGGGGAGTACAGTGAAGGTTTACCAGGCTGATTCCCGGGATGGCAGGTCTGTCATATGAGGAGAGACTAAGTCGGTTAGGATTATATTCACTGGAATTTAGAAGAGTGAGAGGGGATCTCATAGAAACTTATAAAATTCTAACAGGGTTAGACAGGGAAGATTCAGAAAGAATGTTCCCGATGGTGGGGGAATCCAGAACTAGGGGTCACAGTTTGAGGATAAGGGGTAAACCTTTTAGAACTGAGGCGAGGAGAAATTTCTTCACCCAGAGGATGGTGAATGTGTGGAATTCACTACCACAGAATGTAGTTGAGACTCAAACATTGTCTGATTTCAAAAAGAAATTAGAAATAGCTCTTGGAACTAAAGGGATCAAGGGATATGGAGGGGGAAGGGGGGGGATCAGGATATTGAATTCGATGATCAGCCATGATCAGAATGAATAGCGGAGCAGGCTCGAAGGGCCGAATGGCCTCCTCCTGTTTTGAGTTTCTACGTCTATAAAATCGGAAATGAAAATCAACACAAGCAGGATGACTGCAGGAAGCTTCAGCACACAGAGCCAAGAAGCTTCAGCAAGACACCTGCCAGAGCTCCTGTAACACAGGCAGCAAGTGTCAGGATCCACATCCCCCGTGGCCATTACAGAATAGGAGCTTCACCTCTCTGAGCTGACAGGAGACACTCTCTGCTGGAGCCTTACCTCATTGTTGGGGTCCTGGATGACCTTGTAGAGAGCCGGCACGATATTTGTCTTCTGGTGGAGGGTTGCTGCATAACAGGATATCTGATTTTCAGGTAAAGTCTGTAAAAGACAGAGGGAGAAAGGGAGAGGTTTCAGAGTCTGTCACAGTCTTAAGCTCTGAGCATAATGGCAACAGACAGTGTTGGTCACTGGGAACCGTCACACCAAAGCTTAGTTACCCTTTGCCGAGCTGCCAGGGTCTAATCACACGGGCGAGCGGGAGGGCGCGGGAGTGAGAGGGGATGAGAAAGGGTGGGCGTTGTATACACACACAGACCCTCACCATGAGCGCGAGTGTGGCCTGAATGGGTGGGTGCATAGTTGCGTGCATATGGGTATGTGGTTGTGAGTGGGTTTGAGTGCATGCATGTGTGGGTGTATGTCTGGTTTTAGGTGTAGGGGTGTGTGGGTCTGTAAATGTGTGGCTATGGGTGTGTGCGTATGTGTGTGTGTGTGTGTGTGTGAGCGTGTGTGTGTATGGATGTGTGTGTGTGCATGCGTGTGTGTGTGTGTATGGATGTCTGTTTGTGTGCGTGTGTATGGATGTCTGTGTGTGTGTATGTATGTGTGTGTGCGTGTGTGTGTGTATGGGTGTCTGTGTGTGTGTATGTGTGTGTGAGCGTGGGCCGGGTTGGGGAGCATGTATGTGTGTTTGTGGTGTGTGTGCTCGCGGGGTGTATGCGTGTGCCTGTCTCAGTTGCTGTGATTCCACGTGACCTCGGGTGTTGCTCCTGGAGCAGTTCAGATCACCGCAGACGCTTGGACACTTCCTGCCGGACACGCACCCAACGGGGACAGGCAGCCCGGATAAATATTTCCACTTTAGCGGACGGATCTCGGCGGCAGAGCGCGGATAAACATGGAATGACTTTTGGCATGTTCATTCAAAGAACAAAGAACAATACAGCACAGGAACAGGCCCTTCGGCCCTCCAAGCCCGCGCCGACCATGTGCCCAACTGGACCATTTGTTTGTAACCCTCTATTCCCAGTCTGTTCATGTGGTTATCAAGATAAATCTTAAACGATCCCAGCATTCACAGCGATATTACCTTGAACTGGGAGAGCCAATCCTCCACCACCCCGATGTCAGAGTCCAGCATCTTCCTGCCGGTCCAGCTGAGAAACCTGAGGAGAAAACGGAGACTTCAATCCCACAGGTCTGAGGAGCTCCATGTGACACACATCAATAAAACGCAGGGCAACGCGGACAACAGAGACCGAGCTCGGTGGCACAGATTGTTGATGAGCGTATGGCGTTGCCATGGGACACGAACCGACTGAGTGAGTGGGTAAACGCTGTGGCAAATGGAGCTGAACGTGGGCGATCGTATGGTCCTCCACTTTGAACAAAGATTAGAGTCTCTCTCAATGGTGAGGACCCAGGAGCTGGGGTTAAACAATAGAGGCTGAGGGCTCATTGTACAAAAATCACCCGAGAGCTACAGGGACCAGGGAGAAAACAGGATTTAAAAAGATGAATGGACGGTGGAAGTCCTGATACAACCTCAGGTCAGACCCCAACAGGAGTAATTGCACTCAGTTCTGGGCTAGCACACCTCAGCAAAAGTAGAAAGGCCTTGGAAGGGGGTACAGTGCAGACTGAAAAGGGTCTTTGATTTGATTTGATTTATTATTGTCACAGGTATTAACATACAGTGAAAAGTATTGTTTCTTGCGCCCTATACTGACAAAGCATACTGTTCATAGAGAAGGAGAGAGTGCAGAATGTAGTGTTACAGTCATAGCTAGGGTGTAGAGAAAGATCAACTTAATGCGAGGTCGGTCCATTCAAAACTCTGACAGCAGCAGGGAAGAAGCTGTTCTTGAGTCGGTCGGTACGTGACCTCAGACTTTTGTATCTTTTTCCCGATGGAAGAAGGTGGAAGAGAGAATGTCCGGGGTGTGTGGAGTCCTTGATTATGCTGGCTGCTTTTCCGAGGCAGCGGGAAGTGTAGACAGAGTCAATGGATGGGAGGCTGGTTTGCGCGATGGACTGGGCTTCGTTCACGACCCTTTGCAGTTAAATTATGAGGTAGGTTACATGGACTGGGCTTGTATTTCTTGAGAACAGAAGATTAAAGGATGCTGTAATTGAGGTTATGATGATCAAAAGCTCGGGGGGGGGGGGGGGGGGGCGAGGAAGCAGTTCTTCACATGAAAGGTTGTGTAAATTTGGAACTCAAAACTTACGCTGGGGGGAGGGGAGGAGTTAAAGAGAGGGATTGAAGGAAAGCAGCAGCCTGGACAAGCAGCAGGGAAAGGCTGTGTTCTGTTAGCTACCAGGCAGAATGCTGGTGGTAGTTTGTCCTTTGGTTGAGGAGATAGAACCAGCAGGAATTAAGGTCCTAGCGTGGCTGGGGAAAGGAGTGAAGCAAGCTGCTGGAGGTCAGTTTGGGATGTTTTGGTAGAGTGTAAGGAAGGGGCCCTCGATGGTCATTGGACATCCTGACTTGGTGAAACGGGGAGAAGTGAACCTACTGGAAACTGAGAGTAATCTTGCAAAGGATCCTGCAAAGGCTGTAATCCTGTGGAGAGCATGGTGCAGTGTATAAGCGTAGCATGGGGTTATCAGACACATTCAGAAACTAACAAATGTTATCCCTTCTGTAGTTTAGTCTATTAGTTGATGACTAACAAATGTTTGGACAATATTATTTTTAGTTTGTTTCTTACACTAAAAGTCTTAAAACTTGAAATCTTGACGTGCAAATTCCTTCGAGTCGGAATTCAAATACCTTGTTTAAAATTATCGGTCTCTTTGGGGATTGTAACAACTGCCCTGTGCTCTCAATATACTGGGATCCATCAGAGAGCAGGGGAAGTTTCAGTCAGGAGATTCATGGCTGGTTTTCTCACTTCAGAGATTCCTTTCTCTCGGGGAGAAAGTGTGATCTCCGGGCTATAACCAGACCGGTTTTTACCATCGGTTTTCCAACTGACCAGTTTCAACCTCGATCACCAACTCCTTTACACGTGGTAAAGATTATGTTCAGCCAACCTCAGTACACTGATCTTGTGTGAGAGAGACTGGGGCTGATAGCAGTGCTCACGGCCTCCAGGAGGCAGGTGCCAGGAGTCTGTACTCTCACGGAATACTGGTACACAGTCTGTTAGAAACCAGCGACTTAGAGAGCTCAAGGTACGATAGATTACAAGAGCAATGCTCAAGCTATTAATGAATGTTCCTGACCCTCATGACACACAATGTCCTTGAGACACATGGACGAACACGTACAGTGTGATTCTATCCACTAACTACATTGCTGGAGTGAGCCGAGTGTGTGATTCCTCCCCCCAGCCCCCCCAAAGTGCTGATGTAACAGCAGTCAGAACAGCTGCTGCCTATAACCATGACTGAAACGGCAATGCTCCTGGCCCCGGGATCAAGAAACCCAGACTAATGTTCGCAAAGCGCAGCAATACAGACTGGTTACAACATGGGAGGAGGCCATTCAGCCCATCATATCTGCACCAGCTCTAAGAATGAGCACTGCACCTAATGTCATTCGTGCACCTTCTCCCCGTAACGCTGCAGATTTTTCCTTTCAGATAATAATCCAAATCCCTCTTAAAAGTCTCAATTCAATCTGTCTCCACCACACTCTCAGACAGTACATTCCAGATCCTAACCACTCGCTGTGTGAATCTGTCTCCACCACACTCTCAGACAGTGCATTCCAGATCCTAACCACTCGCTGTGTGAATCTGTCTCCACCACACTCTCAGACAGTGCATTCCAGATCTTAACCACTCGCTGTGTGAATCTGTCTCCACCACACTCTCAGACAGTGCATTCCAGATCCTAACCACTCGCTGTGTGAATCTGTCTCCACCACACTCTCAGACAGTGCATTCCAGATCCTAACCACTCGCTGTGTGAATCTGTCTCCACCACACTCTCAGACAGTACATTCCACATCCTAACCACTCGCTGTGTGAATCTGTCTCCACCACACTCTCAGACAGTACATTCCACATCCTAACCACTCGCTGTGTGAATCTGTCTCCACCACACTCTCAGACAGTACATTCCACATCCTAACCACTCGCTGTGTGAATCTGTCTCCACCACACTCTCAGACAGTACATTCCAGATCCTAACCACTCGCTGTGTGAATCTGTCTCCACCACACTCTCAGACAGTGCATTCCAGATCCTAACCACTCGCTGTGTGAATCTGTCTCCACCGCACTCTCAGACAGTGCATTCCAGATCCTAACCACTCGCTGTGTGAATCTGTCTCCACCACACTCTCAGACAGTGCATTCCAGATCCTAACCACTTGCTGTGTGAATCTGTCTCCACCACACTCTCAGACAGTGCATTCCAGATCCTAACCACTTGCTGTGTGAATCTGTCTCCACCACACTCTCACACCAGGACGTCTCTGAGCGATTGCAGGACATTCTTAAGGGGGAGGGTGAACAGCCAGAGGTCGTGGTGCATATTGGTACCAATGACATAGGTGGGAAAAGGGATGAGGTCCTGAAATGTGAATATAGAGAGTTAGGCAGAAGGCTAAAGTGCAGGACCTCGAAGGTAGTAATTTCAGGACTACTACCGGTGCCTCGTGCAAGAGAGAGTAGGAATAGGAGGATTAGGCAGATGAATGCGTGGCTTGAGAGCTGGTGCAGGGGGCAGGGATTTAGATTTTTGGATCACTGGGATCTTTTCTGGGGAAGGGCTGATCTGTTCAAGAGGGACGGGTTACACCTGAACTGGAGGGGGACTAACATCC
Organism: Mustelus asterias; assembly: GCF_964213995.1. Taxonomy (NCBI): domain Eukaryota; kingdom Metazoa; phylum Chordata; class Chondrichthyes; order Carcharhiniformes; family Triakidae; genus Mustelus; species Mustelus asterias. Next base: position 103,389,286 of record NC_135814.1, on the reverse strand, counting down.
TGGCGGGGAGATTTGCTAGAGCCACTCGGGAGGGTTTAAACTAGTTTGGCAGGGGGATGGGATCCAAAGCAGTAGGGAGACAGAAGAGAAGTTTGAGGACAGCACAGAAGTTAAAGAGAGCACATTAATTAGTAAAGGCAGTGTCAGTAATCCTAGTACCAGACAGATCAGGCAAAAGCAAGACAGAGAGCAAGGGAAGTCCAGATTAAACTGCATTTATTTCAATGCAAGAGGCCTGATGGGCAAGGCAGATGAACTCAGGGCATGGATGGGTACATGGGACTGGGATATTATAGCAATTACTGAAACATGGCTAAGGGAGGGACAGGACTGGCAGCTCAATGTTCCAGGGTACAGTTGCTATAGGAAAGATAGAACAGTAAGAGAGGAGGGGGAGTTACACTTTTGATTAGGGAAAGCATCACGGCCGTACTGAGAGGGGATATATCCGATGGTTCGGCCACTGAGTCTATATGGGTAGAACTGAGAAATAAGGAGGGGGAAATCACTTTGATAGGGTTGTACTGTAGGCTCCCAAATAATCAGCAGGAAATTGAGGAGCAAATATGTAAGGAGATTACAGATAGCTCCAAGAAAAATAGGGTGGTAATAGTCAGAGATTTCCCAACATTGACTGGGACAGCCATAGTATTAGAGGGTTGGATGGAGAGAAATTTGTTGAGTGTATTCAGGGGGAATTTCTCATTCAGTATGTGGATGGCCCGACCAGAGAGGGGGCAAAACTTGACCTCCTCTTGGGAAATAAGGAAGGGCAGGTGACACAAGTGTTAGTGAGGGATCACTTTGGGACCAGTGACCATAATTCTATTAGTTTTAAGATAGCTATGGAGAATGATAGGTTTGTCCCAAAAGTTAAAATTCTAAATTGGGGCAAAGCCAATTTTGATGGTATCAGGCAGGAACTTTCAAAAGTTAATTGGGGGAGTCTGTGGGAAGGCAAAGGGACGTCTGGTAAGTGGCATGATTTCAAAAGTGTGTTAACCAGGGTTCAGGGTAAACAAATTCCTCTTAGAGTGAAGGGCAAGGCTGGCAGAAGTCGGGAACCCTAGATGACTCGGGATATTGAGGCTCTGGTCAAGAAGAAGAAAGAGGCACATGACATGCATAGGCAGCTGGGATCAAGTGAATCCCTTGAGTATAGGGGGTATAGGAGTAGAGTTGAGAGAGAAATCAGGAGGGCAAAAAGGGGACATGAAATTGTTTTGGCAGATAAGGCAAAGGAGAATCCAAAGAGCTTCTACAAATACATAAAGGGCAAAAGAGTAACAAGGGAGAGAGTAGGGCCACTTAAGGATCAACATGGTCATCTATGTGTGGATCCACAAGAGATGGGTGAGATCCTAAATGAATATTTCTCATCAGTATTTACTGTTGAGAAAAGCATGGATGTTAGGGAACTTGGGGAAATAAATAGTGATGTCTTGAGGAGTGTACATATTACAGAGGAGGTGGTGCTGGAAATCTTAAAGCGCATCAAGGTAGATAAATCCCCGGGACCTGATGAATCATATCCCAGGACATTGTGGGAGGCTGGGGAGGAAATTGCGGGTCCCCTAGCAGAGATATTTGAATCATCGCTAGTCACGGGTGAGGTGCCTGAAGATTGGAGAGTGGCAAATGTTGTGCCTTTGTTTAAAAAAAGGGCAGCAGGGAAAAGCCTGGGAACCACAGGCCAGTGAGCCTCACATCTGCGGTGGGTAAATTGTTGGAAGGTATTTTGACAGACAGGATCTACAGGCAGTTAGAGACGCAAGGACTGATTAGGGACAGTTAGCATGGCTTTGTGAGTGGAAAATCATGTCTCACAAATTTGATTGAGTTTTTGAAGGGGTAACCAAGAAGGTAGATGAGGGCAGTTGATGTTGTCTACATGGACTTTAGCAAGGCCTTTGACAAGGTACCGCATGGTAGGTTGTTGCATAAGTTTAAATCTCCAGGGTGAGGTATCTAAATGGATACAAAATTGGCTTCTTGACAGAAGCCAGAGGGTGGTTGTAGAGGGTTGTTTTTCAAACTGGAGGCCTGTGACCAGCGGTGTGCCTCAGAGATCAGTGCTGGGCCCACTGTTATTTGTCATTTATATTAATGATTTGGATGAGAATATAGGGGGCATGGTTAGTAAGTTTGCAGATGACACCAAGATTGGTGGCATAGTGGACAGTGAAGAAAATTATCTCCAATTGCAACGGGATCTTGATCAATTGGGCCAGTGGGCTGACGAATGGCAGATGGAGTTTAATTTAGACAAATGCTAGGTGATGCATTTTGGTAGATTGAACTAGGGCAGGACTTACTCAGTTAATGGTAAGGCGTTGGGGAGAGTTACAGAACAAAGATCTCGGGGTACATGTTCATAGCTCCTTGGAAGTGGAGTCACAAGTGGACAGAGTGGTGAAGGCGGCATTCGGCATGCTTGGTTTCATCGGTCAGAACATTGAATACAGGAGTTGGGACGTCTTGTTGAAGTTGTACAAGATATTGGTAAGGCCACACTTGGAATACCGTGTGCAATTCTGGTCACCCTATTATAGAAAGGATATTATTAAACTAGAAAGGGTGCAGAAAAGATTTACGAGGATGCTACCAGGACTTGATGGATTGAGTTATAAGGAGAGGCTGGATAGACTGGGACTTTTTCCTCTGGAGCGTTGGAGGCTGAGGGGTGACCTTATAGAGGTCTATAAAATAATGAGGGGCATAGATCAGCTAGATAGTCAATATCTTTTCCCAAAGGAAGGGGAGTCTAAAACTAGAGGGCATAGGTTTAAGGTGAGAGGGGAGAGATACAAAAGTGTCCAGAGGCGCAATTTTTTCACACGGAGAGTGGTGAGTATCTGGAACAAGTTGCCAGAGGTAGTAGTAGAGGCGGGTACAATTTTGTCTTTTAAAAAGCATTTAGATAGTTATATGGGTACGATGGGTTAGAGAGGGATATGGGCCAAATGCGGGCAATTGGGACTGGCTTAGGGGTTTCAAAAAAAGGGCGGCATGGACAAGTTGGGCCGAAGGGCCTGTTTCCAAGCTGTAAACCTCTATGACTCTATTTCAGATCCTAACCACTCGCTGTGTGAATCTGTCTGCACCACACTCTCAGACAGTACATTCCAGATCCTAACCGCTCACTGTGTGAATCTGTCTCCACCACACTCTCAGACAGTGCATTCCAGATCCTAACCACTCGCTGCATAAGTTCAAATCCCAACACAGTAACTGGGTGGAATTTAAATTAAATTAATTAATAAATCTGTAATTAAAGTGCTGGTCTCATTAATGGTGATCATGAAATTACCAGACTGCGGTAGAAACCCATCTGGTCCATTAATGTTCTTTAGGGAAGGAAATTTTCCGTCCTTACCCGGTCCGGCCTACACGTGACTCTAAACCCACAGCAATGTTCACTCGAACTGCTCCTCCGAAGTGGCCGAGTGAGGCACTCAGTTGTATCAAACTGGTGCAGGAAAGAAGCGGTTCAAGGAGACTGCTCACCGCCAACTTCTCAAGGGTCGAGTGAAGATGGGCAACAAATGCTGGCCTGACCCACCACCCACGAAGGAGTAGATAAAAAAACCTCCACAAACTGCAATGCAAGCCGAGGGAACCTGCTGTGAAGGGAGCTTCACTCTTCTCAAGACCAGAGTCTGTCGTTCCAGAGACAGCACCCTCCAAAAAATAACTCCCTCTTCCCCTGATTTTAAGCATCACCATTTTGAAAGTGGCATTGATATTTCAGATCCGTCTGATTATTTTCTTTGTCTTTCTTATTTATTCACTACTCCTGCTTTACAATTTACATCCTGCAAGAAGCTGAAGGTTATTTTTGGCCTGCGTTTTATATACAGGAAGCATTTTTTAAAAAATGCTCTCAAGTCTATTTATTACATCAATAGTGGAAACGGCTCCGTGCCTGTGAGAAACGCTACTGGCAATGAACTTGAGCTAAAAGCACTGGGTTGGAGCTCAGATTATCAGAATCTCAACAGGAACTGCCGCGGTCAGGCACAACATCGCAGTACACAGACTGCAGGGGGAAGAAGCTCATACAATGCACTAAATGGAGGTAAAGGATTGTATAGCTCACATATTGGGAGCACAGAAGGATTCCAGACAGAATGGAGGCGACAACTGGACCCCAGCATTGGAGGGGGATTCCTAGGTCAGGACACTGTCCTGCTGGGAGGGTGCCTGTTGTAGATTAGGAGAGCAGGTACCGTGGTGACACCTCTCGCAAAGCATCCCTCCGACATTCAGCGCAGAGGCTCATAACTGGCAGGGGCATCCGGTCGCACCAAGAATCCTGCTCTGCCCAAGACCACAAGAAACTACAAAAGGTCGTGAATGTAGCCCAATCCATCACACAAACCAGCCTCCCATCCATTGACTCTGTCTACACTTCCCGCTGCCTCAGCAAAGCAGCCAGCATAATCAAGGACCCCCCCACGCACCCCGGACATTCTCTCTTCCACCTTCTTCCGTCGGGAAAAAGATACAAAAGTCTGAGATCACGCACCAACCGACTCAAGAACAGCTTCTTCCCCGCTGCTGTCAGACTTTTGAATGGACCTACCTCGCATTAAGTTGATCTTTCTCTACACCCTAGCTGTGACTGTAACACTACATTCTGCACCCTCTCCTTTCCTTCTCTATGAACGGTATGCTTTGTCTGTATAGCGCGCAAGAAACAATATTTTTCACTGTATACTAATACATGTGACAATAATAAATCAAATCGAGTTAGTGCCATCAGGGAAGGAGCACAGTTCAGGAGTCATTTATGCCATAGGAGGGGACTATTCAGCCCATCAAATCCATGCCAGCTCTTCAGAGAGCTGTAAGATCAGCCCCATTCCCCCGCTCCAACCCTGTGACCCTCAAGAGCCCTTCGGGTTTCATCTTGAAATCACTGGTCGCCTGTGTTTTCACCCGCCCCCCCTTGTCGGCAGCGAGTTCCAGACCATTACCCTCGGCTGGGTTAAACAGTTCTTCCTCACAGCCCCTCGGCCCCACCCGCCCCCATCTCTGCAATCACTAACTCACTCATCCCATCAACAAAGCACCCCCAAAAAACTGAAGTCCAAAAATGTGTGGGTTAGATTGATTGGCCGTGCTAAAATTGTCCCTTAGAGTCCCGGGATGTGTAGGTTTGAGGGATTAGTGGGGTAAATGTGAGGGGTTGTGGGGATAGGGCCTGGGGTGGGATTGGGGTTGGTGCAGACTCGATGGGCCGAATGGCCTCCTTCTGCACTGTAGGGACTCGATGATTTCTATGAATGTACAGCCTTCAAACACCAACTCACTCACCTCACAACAAACTCCCAAAACAATCCATCCTTAAATTGAATACCTAGTCTGGGGACTCCAGCCCCACCCCAGTTTCCTCCCACAATCCAAAGATGTGCAGGTTAGGTCAATTGGCCATATTAAATTGACCCTAGTGTCAGGGGATTAGCAGGGTAAATATGTGGGGTTGCGGGAATAGGGCCTGGGTGGGAATGTGGTCCGTGCAGACTCGATGGGCTGAATGGCCTCCTTCTGCACTGTAGGGATTCTTACGATTCAGCCGCTATTCTGGCTAAGCATTGCACAAATGGTCATACAAGGGCTAAGAATGAACTCAGTCCACACCTTGCTCAGTGTCTAATCCGTCCGGTGCTGCAACATTCCACCAAATGTTCCAACACAGCAGACACGCAGAAATCATTGAATGAGTCAGGACAGGTAGAGGGCGTATCTAATAAAACACGCAGCATCCCAGGCTTTAGGAACACAGGCATACTGGTTCAGACCCTACTGCAGCGCTGCGCCCAGTTCTGGGTGCTGTACTTTAGGAAAGATACAAAGGCACTGGCAAGAGAGAAAAGATTTATGAGAATGGTTCCAGGGATAAGAAACCTCAGTAATGTGGGTAGACTGGAGAAGCTGGGGCGGGGGGGGTTATTTCGTTCTTGGAGTGAATTTGATTTGATTTATTGTCACGTGTATTAGTATACAGTGAAAAATATTGTTTCTTGCGTGTCATACTGACAAAGCATACCGTTCATAGAGAAGGAAAGGAGAGAGTGCAGAATGTAGTGTTACAGTCATAGCTAGGGTGTAGAGAAAGACCAACTTAGTGCGAGGTAGGTCCATTCAAAAGTCTGACGGCAGCAGGGAAGAAGCTGTTCTTGAGTCGGTCGGTACGTGACCTCAGACTTTTGTATCTTTTTCCCAACGGAAGAAGGTGGAAGAGAGAATGTCCGGGGTGCGTGGGGTCCTTAATTATGCTGGCTGCTTTGCCGAGGCAGCGGGAAGTGTAGACAGTCAATGGATGGGAGGCTGGTTTGAGTGATGGATTGGGCTACATTCACAACCTTTTGTAGTTTCTTGCAGTCTTGGGCAGGGCAGAAGCCATACCGAGCTGTGATACAACCAGAAAAAATGCTTTCTGTGGTGCATCTGTGAAACTTCGAGAGGAGATTTGATGGAGATTTTCAAAATCGTGAGGGGTCTGGACAAGTGTGGAGGGGGAGAAAGTGTTCCCACAGGTGGAAGGATCAAGAATGAGATGGATTTTAGGTGATTGGCAAAAGAAGGAATGGCGACATGAACCACAGAATCCCTACAGGGCAGCAGCAGGTCATTCGGCCATCGAGTCTGCACGGACTCCGAGGAGTCCCAGCACCCACACTACAAGGATGAATCTGTGTAATTCCATAAGGGGAGTGGGCAGCACCATACTGGATATCGAAGTACAAAGCAGGCCACGGGCAGGTTGTGCTATACCCCTCGACACTGCAGCTGTGGGAGAGAGACTGCGGCAGCCTCACTACTCAGAGCCGAGTGAGAATCAATGAATCACGAAGTTTAGTTTGCGGCAGAATGCGCGAGAGAACACCGACTGTGACCAAGACTGAAACATCATTCACTGCCCAGCAGCATATGGTCACCGCAGGAAGGCACAGAACGTATACCGCAAACAGGAAAAAAAGACAAATTGTGAAACTACAGCCCAGTTTTGGGTATGAATCTGCACGTGCACAGGGTTACAGCCCGCCCGCGCGCACAGGGTTACAGCCCGCGCACACGCACAGGGTCACAGCCCGCGCGCACGCACAGGGTCACAGCCCGCGCGCACGCACAGGGTCACAGCCCGCCCGCGCGCACGCACAGGGTCACAGCCCGCCCGCGCGCACGCACAGGGTCACAGCCCGCCCGCGCGCACGCACAGGGTCACAGCCCGCCCGCGCGCACGCACAGGGTCACAGCCCGCCCGCGCGCACGCACAGGGTCACAGCCCGCCCGCGCGCACGCACAGGGTCACAGCCCGCCCGCGCGCACGCACAGGGTCACAGCCCGCCCGCGCGCACGCACAGGGTCACAGCCCGCCCGCGCGCACGCACAGGGTCACAGCCCGCCCGCGCGCACGCACAGGGTCACAGCCCGCCCGCGCGCACGCACAGGGTCACAGCCCGCCCGCGCGCACGCACAGGGTCACAGCCCGCCCGCGCGCACGCACAGGGTCACAGCCCGCCCGCGCGCACGCACAGGGTCACAGCCCGCCCGCGCGCACGCACAGGGTCACAGCCCGCCCGCGCGCACGCACAGGGTCACAGCCCGCCCGCGCGCACGCACAGGGTCACAGCCCGCCCGCGCGCACGCACAGGGTCACAGCCCGCCCGCGCGCACGCACAGGGTCACAGCCCGCCCGCGCGCACGCACAGGGTCACAGCCCGCCCGCGCGCACGCACAGGGTCACAGCCCGCCCGCGCGCACGCACAGGGTCACAGCCCGCCCGCGCGCACGCACAGGGTCACAGCCCGCCCGCGCGCACGCACAGGGTCACAGCCCGCCCGCGCGCACGCACAGGGTCACAGCCCGCCCGCGCGCACGCACAGGGTCACAGCCCGCCCGCGCGCACGCACAGGGTCACAGCCCGCCCGCGCGCACGCACAGGGTCACAGCCCGCCCGCGCGCACGCACAGGGTCACAGCCCGCCCGCGCGCACGCACAGGGTCACAGCCCGCCCGCGCGCACGCACAGGGTCACAGCCCGCCCGCGCGCACGCACAGGGTCACAGCCCGCCCGCGCGCACGCACAGGGTCACAGCCCGCCCGCGCGCACGCACAGGGTCACAGCCCGCCCGCGCGCACGCACAGGGTCACAGCCCGCCCGCGCGCACGCACAGGGTCACAGCCCGCCCGCGCGCACGCACAGGGTCACAGCCCGCCCGCGCGCACGCACAGGGTCACAGCCCGCCCGCGCGCACGCACAGGGTCACAGCCCGCCCACGCGCACGCACAGGGTCACAGCCCGCCCGCGCGCACGCACAGGGTCACAGCCCGCCCGCGCGCACGCACAGGGTCACAGCCCGCCCGCGCGCACGCACAGGGTCACAGCCCGCCCGCGCGCACGCACAGGGTCACAGCCCGCCCGCGCGCACGCACAGGGTCACAGCCCGCCCGCGCGCACGCACAGGGTCACAGCCCGCCCGCGCGCACGCACAGGGTTACAGGCTTGAAAACCCGCACATCCAGGCTTCCAGGTGGACACGGACATGAATTTCAAACACAAGACATGCTCGATTACAAACCCACAGGCACCTGCACACAGTTAATTACAAATCTGCACACCCGCAATTATTCACCTGCACACACATGCACACTTGATTGCAGAGCTGCAAACAAATGACTACAGGCACCATGCACGCACGATCAACGACCACGTGCAGATAATTACAGAGGTGCACACACATGGACGCACTCGATTACGGACCCATACACACACATACTCTATTAGACCCAGACACGCGTGCAATTGGTCAGACACAAACACCCGTGCGCGCACGCGCGCCCTCCGTTCCAGACTCACAAGCGCGCGCCCTCCATTCCAGACCCACCATGTGTGCACGCACACCCTCCGTTCCAGACCGACACGCGCGCGCCCTCCGTTCCAGACCCACAAGCGCGCGCACGCCCTCCGTTCCAGACCCACACACTCGTGCACTCGATGACAGACCCACACACAGGTGATTATAGATCCACGCACCCGAACTGGAATACAGCTATACACATTCACACACACCGGATTACAAATGCAAATGCACAGTTCCACGCACATGCTCGGTTACAGAACACACGCCAGATTATAAACATGGTGGATCAGAGACAGACGCACGCCAGGTTGCTCTCACACACATGCGCCGGCTAGATTACAGACACATGGGATTTTTGCAGTAACTTCACTGCAGTATTATTGCAAGCCTACTTGTGACAATGATAAATGATTTAAACTTTAAAAACATGTCACAGTACACATCCACGTTGGACTATACAATTTCGATTTCATAGCGCATTACACAATTACAGTCGCACACTGGATCACACACGCCGGGGTGACAGTCACACACACACACACACCGGGTGACAGTCACACACACACAGGGTGACAGTCACACACACACACACACCGGGTGACAGTCTCACACACACACACACACACACCGGGTGACAGTCACACACACACACCGGGTGACAGTCACACACACACACACACACCGGGTGACAGTCACACACACACACACACACCGGGTGACAGTCACACACACACACACACACCGGGTGACAGTCACACACACACACACACACACCGGGTGACAGTCACACACACACACACACACACACCGGGTGACAGTCACACACACACACACACACGCACACACCGGGTGACAGTCACACCACACACCGGGTGACAGTCACACACACACACACACACCGGGTGACAGTCACACACACACACACACCGGGTGACAGTCACACACACACACACACCGGGTGACAGTCACACACACACACACACCGGGTGACAGTCACACACGCACACACACCGGGTGACAGTCACACACGCACACACACCGGGTGACAGTCACACACGCACACACACCGGGTGACAGTCACACACGCACACACACCGGGTGACACCCACACACACACACACACACCGGGTGACAGTCACACACACACACACACACACACCGGGTGACAGTCACACACACACACACACACACGCACACACCGGGTGACAGTCACACACACACACACGCACACACCGGGTGACAGTCACACACACACACACACACGCACACACCGGGTGACAGTCACGCACACACACACGCACACACCGGGTGACAGTCACACACACACACACGCACACACCGGGTGACAGTCACACACACACACACACACACGCACACACCGGGTGACAGTCACACACACACACACACCGGGTGACAGTCACACACACACACACACCGGGTGACAGTCACACACACACACACACCGGGTGACAGTCACACACACACACCGGGTGACAGTCACACACACGCACACACACACCGGGTGACAGTCACACACACACACACACACACACACCGGGTGACAGTCACACACACACACACACCGGGTGACAGTCACACACACACACGCACACACACACCGGGTGACAGTCACACACGAACACACCGGGTGACAGACACACACGCACACACCGGGTGACAGTCACACACACACGCACACACCGGCTGACAGTCACACACACGCACACACCGGGTGACAGTCACACACACGCACACACACGCACACACCGGGTGACAGTCACACCACGCACCGGGTGACAGTCACACACACACACACACCGGGTGACAGTCACACACACACACACACCGGGTGACAGTCACACACACACACACACAGGGTGACACTCACACACACACACGTGACAGTCACACACAAACACACACACGCACACACCGGGTGACGGTCACACACGCGCACACACCGGGTGACGCTCACACACGCGCACACACCGGGTGACGCTCACACACGCGCACACACCGGGTGACGCTCACACACGCGCACACACCGGGTGACGCTCACACACGCGCACACACCGGGTGACGCTCACGCACACACCGGGTGACGCTCACGCACACACCGGGTGACGCTCACGCACACACCGGGTGACGCTCACGCACACACCGGGTGACGCTCACGCACACACCGGGTGACGCTCACGCACACACCGGGTGACGCTCACGCACACACCGGGTGACGCTCACACACACGCACACACCGGGTGACGCTCACACACACGCACACACCGGGTGACGCTCACACACACGCACACACCGGGTGACGCTCACACACACGCACACACCGGGTGACGCTCACACACACGCACACACCGGGTGACGCTCACACACACGCACACACCGGGTGACGCTCACACACACGCACACACCGGGTGACGCTCACACACACGCACACACCGGGTGACGCTCACACACACGCACACACCGGGTGACGCTCACACACACGCACACACCGGGTGACGCTCACACACACGCACACACCGGGTGACGCTCACACACACGCACACACCGGGTGACGCTCACACACACGCACACACCGGGTGACGCTCACACACACGCACACACCGGGTCACACACACGCACACACCGGGTGACAGTCACGCACACACCGGGTGACGCTCACACACACGCACACACCGGGTGACGCTCACACACACGCACACACCGGGTGACGCTCACACACACGCACACACCGGGTCACACACACGCACACACCGGGTGACAGTCACGCACACACCGGGTGACAGTCACGCACACACCGGGTGACAGTCACGCACACACCGGGTGACAGTCACGCACACACCGGGTGACAGTCACGCACACACCGGGTGACAGTCACGCACACACCGGGTGACAGTCACGCACACACCGGGTGACAGTCACGCACACACCGGGTGACAGTCACGCACACACCGGGTGACAGTCACGCACACACCGGGTGACAGTCACGCACACACCGGGTGACAGTCACGCACACACCGGGTGACAGTCACGCACACACCGGGTGACAGTCACGCACACACCGGGTGACAGTCACGCACACACCGGGTGACAGTCACGCACACACCGGGTGACAGTCACGCACACACCGGGTGACAGTCACGCACACACCGGGTGACAGTCACGCACACACCGGGTGACACTCACACACACACGCACACACCGGGTGACACTCACACACACGCACACACCGGGTGACACTCACACACACGCACACACCGGGTGACACTCACACACACGCACACACCGGGTGACACTCACACACACGCACACACCGGGTGACACTCACACACACGCACACACCGGGTGACACTCACACACACGCACACACCGGGTGACACTCACACACACGCACACACCGGGTGACACTCACACACACGCACACACCGGGTGACACTCACACACACACACCGGGTGACACTCACACACACACACCGGGTGACACTCACACACACACACCGGGTGACACTCACACACACACACCGGGTGACACTCACACACACACACCGGGTGACACTCACACACACACACCGGGTGACACTCACACACACACACCGGGTGACACTCACACACACACCGGGTGACACTCACACACACACCGGGTGACACACACACGCACACACCGGGTGACACTCACACACACACCGGGTGACACTCACACACACACCGGGTGACACTCACACACACACCGGGTGACACTCACACACACACCGGGTGACACTCACACACACACCGGGTGACACTCACACACACACCGGGTGACACTCACACACACACCGGGTGACACTCACACACACACCGGGTGACACTCACACACACACCGGGTGACACTCACACACACACCGGGTGACACTCACACACACACCGGGTGACACTCACACACACACCGGGTGACACTCACACACACACCGGGTGACACTCACACACACACCGGGTGACACTCACACACACACCGGGTGACACTCACACACACACCGGGTGACACTCACACACACACCGGGTGACACTCACACACACACCGGGTGACACTCACACACACACCGGGTGACACTCACACACACACCGGGTGACACTCACACACACACCGGGTGACACTCACACACACACCGGGTGACACTCACACACACACCGGGTGACACTCACACACACACCGGGTGACACTCACACACACACCGGGTGACACTCACACACACACCGGGTGACACTCACACACACACCGGGTGACACTCACACACACACCGGGTGACACTCACACACACACCGGGTGACACTCACACACACACCGGGTGACACTCACACACACACCGGGTGACACTCACACACACACCGGGTGACACTCACACACACACCGGGTGACACTCACACACACACCGGGTGACACTCACACACACACCGGGTGACACTCACACACACACCGGGTGACACTCACACACACACCGGGTGACACTCACACACACACCGGGTGACACTCACACACACACCGGGTGACACTCACACACACACCGGGTGACACTCACACACACACCGGGTGACACTCACACACACACCGGGTGACACTCACACACACACCGGGTGACACTCACACACACACCGGGTGACACTCACACACACACCGGGTGACACTCACACACACACACACACACCGGGTGACACACACACACACACACCGGGTGACACTCACACACACACTCACACCGGGTGACAGACACACACACACCGGGTGACACTCACACACACACACACACAGGGTGACAGACACACACAGGGTGACAGACACACACAGGGTGACAGACACACACAGGGTGACAGACACACACAGGGTGACAGACACACACAGGGTGACAGACACACACAGGGTGACAGACACACACAGGGTGACAGACACACACACACACCGGGTGACAGTCACACACACACACACACAGGGTGACAGTCACACACACACACCGGGTGACAGTCACACACACACACCGGGTGACAGTCACACACACACACCGGGTGACAGTCACACACACACACCGGGTGACAGTCACACACACACACCGGGTGACAGTCACACACACACACCGGGTGACAGTCACACACACACACCGGGTGACAGTCACACACACACACCGGGTGACAGTCACACACACACACCGGGTGACAGTCACACACACACACCGGGTGACAGTCACACACACACACCGGGTGACAGTCACACACACACACCGGGTGACAGTCACACACACACACAGGGTGACAGACACACACACACTCACAGGGTGACAGACACACACACACAGGGTGACAGACACACACACACAGGGTGACAGTCACACACACACAGGGTGACAGTCACACACACACACACAGGGTGACAGACACACACACACACACAGGGTGACAGACACACACACACCGGGTGACAGACACACACACACAGGGTGACAGACACACACACACAGGGTGACAGACACACACACACAGGGTGACAGACACACACACACAGGGTGACAGTCACACACACACAGGGTGACAGTCACACACACACAGGGTGACAGACACACACACACACAGGGTGACAGTCACACACACACACAGGGTGACAGTCACACACACACAGGGTGACACACACACACAGGGTGACACACACACACACCGGGTGACAGACACACACACACACAGGGTGACACAAACACACACACACCGGGTGACAGTCACACACACACACAGGGTGACACACACACACACACAGGGTGACACACACACACACACACACACAGGGTGACACACACACACACACACACACACACACACAGGGTGACACACACACACACAGGGTGACAGTCACACACACACAGGGTGACAGTCACACACACACAGGGTGACAGTCACACACACACAGGGTGACAGTCACACACACACACAGGGTGACAGTCACACACACACACAGGGTGACACACACACACACACAGGGTGACACACACACACACACAGGGTGACAGTCACACACACACAGGGTGACAGTCACACACACACACAGGGTGACAGACACACACACACCGGGTGACAGTCACACACACACACAGGGTGACACACACACACACACAGGGTGACAGACACACACACACCGGGTGACAGACACACACACACCGGGTGACAGTCACACACACACACAGGGTGACAGTCACACACACACACAGGGTGACAGTCACACACACAGGGTGACAGTCACACACACACACCGGGTGACAGTCACACACACACACAGGGTGACACACACACACACACAGGGTGACAGACACACACACACAGGGTGACAGACACACACACACAGGGTGACAGTCACACACACACACAGGGTGACAGTCACACACACACACCGGGTGACAGACACACACACACCGGGTGACAGACACACACACACCGGGTGACAGACACACACACACCGGGTGACAGTCACACACACACACAGGGTGACAGACACACACACACACAGGGTGACAGTCACACACACAGGGTGACAGTCACACACACACTCCGGGTGACAGTCACACACACACACAGTGTGACAGACACACACACACAGGGTGACAGACACACACACACAGGGTGACAGTCACACACACACACAGGGTGACAGTCACACACACACACAGGGTGACAGTCACACACACACACAGGGTGACAGTCACACACACACACAGGGTGACAGTCACACACACACACCGGGTAACAGACACACACACACAGGGTGACAGACACACACACACAGGGTGACAGACACACACACACAGGGTGACAGTCACACACACACACAGGGTGACAGTCACACACACACACAGGGTGACAGACACACACACACACCGGGTGACAGACACACACACACAGGGTGACAGACACACACACACAGGGTAACAGTCACACACACACACAGGGTGACAGTCACACACACACACAGGGTGACAGACACACACACACACTGGGTGACAGACACACACACACAGGGTGACAGACACACACACACCGGGTGACAGTCACACACACACACAGGGTGACAGACACACACACACACCGGGTGACAGACACACACACACCGGGTGACAGTCACACACACACACACACAGGGTGACAGACACACACACACACAGGGTGACAGACACACACACACCGGGTGACAGTCACACACACACACACACAGGGTGACAGACACACACACACACAGGGTGACAGACACACACACACACACAGGGTGACAGACACACACACACCGGGTGACAGACACACACACACAGGGTGACAGACACACACACACAGGGTGACAGACACACACACACAGGGTGACAGACACACACACACAGGGTGACAGACACACACACACAGGGTGACAGACACACACACACACAGGGTGACAGTCACACACACACACAGGGTGACAGTCACACACACACACAGGGTGACAGACACACACACACACACAGGGTGACAGACACACACACACCGGGTGACAGACACACACACACAGGGTGACAGACACACACACACAGGGTGACAGACACACACACACAGGGTGACAGACACACACACACACAGGGTGACAGACACACACACACACAGGGTGACAGTCACACACACACACAGGGTGACAGTCACACACACACACAGGGTGACAGACACACACACACACACAGGGTGACAGACACACACACACCGGGTGACAGACACACACACACAGGGTGACAGACACACACACACAGGGTGACAGACACACACACACAGGGTGACAGACACACACACACACAGGGTGACAGACACACACACACACAGGGTGACAGTCACACACACACACCGGGTGACAGACACACACACACAGGGTGACAGACACACACACAGGGTGACAGACACACACACACACAGGGTGACAGTCACACACACACACAGGGTGACAGTCACACACACACACAGGGTGACAGACACACACACACACACAGGGTGACAGACACACACACACCGGGTGACAGACACACACACACAGGGTGACAGACACACACACACAGGGTGACAGACACACACACACAGGGTGACAGACACACACACACAGGGTGACAGACACACACACACACAGGGTGACAGACACACACACACACAGGGTGACAGTCACACACACACACAGGGTGACAGTCACACACACACACAGGGTGACAGACACACACACACACACAGGGTGACAGACACACACACACCGGGTGACAGACACACACACACAGGGTGACAGACACACACACACACAGGGTGACAGTCACACACACACACAGGGTGACAGACACACACACACACTGGGTGACAGACACACACACACAGGGTGACAGACACACACACACCGGGTGACAGTCACACACACACACAGGGTGACAGACACACACACACACCGGGTGACAGACACACACACACCGGGTGACAGTCACACACACACACACAGGGTGACAGACACACACACACACAGGGTGACAGACACACACACACCGGGTGACAGTCACACACACACACACACAGGGTGACAGACACACACACACACAGGGTGACAGACACACACACACACACAGGGTGACAGACACACACACACCGGGTGACAGACACACACACACAGGGTGACAGACACACACACACAGGGTGACAGACACACACACACAGGGTGACAGACACACACACACAGGGTGACAGACACACACACACAGGGTGACAGACACACACACACAGGGTGACAGACACACACACACACAGGGTGACAGTCACACACACACACAGGGTGACAGTCACACACACACACAGGGTGACAGACACACACACACACACAGGGTGACAGACACACACACACCGGGTGACAGACACACACACACAGGGTGACAGACACACACACACACAGGGTGACAGACACACACACACAGGGTGACAGACACACACACACACAGGGTGACAGACACACACACACACAGGGTGACAGTCACACACACACACAGGGTGACAGTCACACACACACACAGGGTGACAGACACACACACACACACACAGGGTGACAGACACACACACACCGGGTGACAGACACACACACACAGGGTGACAGACACACACACACAGGGTGACAGACACACACACACAGGGTGACAGACACACACACACACAGGGTGACAGACACACACACACACAGGGTGACAGTCACACACACACACCGGGTGACAGACACACACACACAGGGTGACAGACACACACACACAGGGTGACAGACACACACACACACAGGGTGACAGTCACACACACACACAGGGTGACAGTCACACACACACACAGGGTGACAGACACACACACACACACAGGGTGACAGACACACACACACACCGGGTGACAGTCACACACACACACAGGGTGACAGTCACACACACACACAGGGTGACAGTCACACACACACACCGGGTGACAGACACACACACACAGGGTGACAGTCACACACACACACAGGGTGACAGACACACACACACACACCGGGTGACAGACACACACACACAGGGTGACAGACACACACACACAGGGTGACAGACACACACACACAGGGTGACAGACACACACACACACAGGGTGACAGACACACACACACACAGGGTGACAGTCACACACACACACAGGGTGACAGACACACACACACACACCGGGTGACAGACACACACACACCGGGTGACAGACACACACACACAGGGTGACAGACACACACACACAGGGTGACAGACACACACACACAGGGTGACAGACACACACACACACACAGGGTGACAGACACACACACACACAGGGTGACAGTCACACACACACACAGGGTGACAGACACACACACACACACAGGGTGACAGACACACACACACCGGGTGACAGACACACACACACAGGGTGACAGACACACACACACAGGGTGACAGACACACACACACACCGGGTGACACGGTCTCTCTGGGTGTTGAGGCCTCGGGCCTGACTCTCCCTCCTCCCCGGGCTCACCGTGCTGCCGCGGCCCGGGCCTGTGTCTCCCTCTCTCGGGGCCGGTGCTCCGGGGCCGGTGCGGGGCTCAGGGCGCTGATTGGCGGCGGGGGGAAGCCCCGCTCCGGCCTCCCGGCTCCATCCGCTCAGCAACAAGGCCCCGCCCCGGGCAGCACCGCCCGCTGCCATTGGCCCGCCACCCGCCTCCATCCGCGCCGCCCATTGGCCCAGCCTCTCCGCCAACCAGAGTGTCGCCGTTGCCGGGATAGGGCGGCCCCAGCCGCGCGGGGCACTCTGGGAGCTGCCGCCGCCATTGCTGCCGGATCCTGACACTCAGAAACAGGCAGCTGCAGGGAGGAGAAACCCAGGACTGCCCCCCCCGGGGAAACAGGCAGCTGCAGGGGAGAACCCCAGGACTGTCTCCCCGTCGGGCAACAGGCAGCTGATGGGGGGGGAGAAACCCCAGGACTGTTCCCCACCCCCGGGAAATAGGCAGTTGGAGTGAAGAGAAACCCCAACACTGTCCTCTGCCTCCATTCCCTTTCTCTGAAAGTCTCCCGATCCCGTCACACAGCGGAGTGCTGCTCTTCTGAGATCAACCAACATGCCATCAGACTTTTGAATGGACCAACCTTATATTCAGTTGATCTTTTTCTGCACACTAGTTCTGACTGTAACACTACATTCTGCACCCTCTCCTTTGGTGGCACAGAAGTTAGCACTGCTGCCTCACAGCACCAGGGACCTAGGTTTGATTCCCAGCTTGGGTCACTGTCTGTATGGAGTTTACATGTTCTCCCCATGTGCTCCAGGTGCTTCAGTCTCCTCACACAGTCCAAAAGACGTGCGTTGGCCATGCTGAATTCTGCCTCAGTGTACACTGGAGTGTGGCGACTGGGGGGTTTTCACAGTCACTTCATTGCAGTGTTAAGGTAAGCCTACTTGTGACTAATAAATAAATTTTAAACTGCCCTTCCCTCCCAATCACACCCCTCAATCCCCCCACCATCATTAGCAGCCTTTTCAAACAGCAGACTGAATCGTCCTCAGCAGGTCACTCCTCGATTCTCTTCCCTCCACACCTATGGCAGACAAAGGTAGTGCTGCAAAGCCTGTTCTCCCGGGCTCATCCCCCCCACCCCACTCGCTCCCCCCCCCGATAACAACCGTAGATAACGGCTGTTATCTTTGGTGCCCTCTAGCCCAGTGAGCTGTAGCGACTGGCCCCTTTAACATATTCCAGGCTGAGTTCAGTGGATTTGTGATTGACAAAGGAGTCAAGAGTTAAGGGGGGGGGGCGCTGCAGACAGGAAAGTGGAGTTGAGGCCACAATCAGATCAGCCACGATCTAATCGAGCAGCAGAGAAAGCTCTAAATGTATACCAGTGAGGGCCCATTTGGAGAATGGCAGGAGAACCCTGGCAGGAATCAAGCCTGCAACAGTGGTAGGAGAGCACCAACATTGACAAGACTTATTAAGAAGGCTAATGCGCATGGATATAGGGTGATCTGACATGGTGGATTCATAATTACTTCGCGGTAGGACACAGGGTGGTGCCAGACGGCTGCTTTAGTGACTGGAGATCCGTGCTGGGCCCCCTATTGTTCGTCATTTATATAAATGACATAGATGACTATGTGGGGGGTAGGATCAGTAAGTTTGTCAATGACACAAAGATTGGTCGGGTGGTTAACAGTGAGGTTGAGTGTCTTGGGTTACAGATATAGACGAAATAGTCAAATAGGCGGAGAAGTGGCAGATGGAATTTAACCCTGAAACGTGTGAGGTGATTCACTTTGGAAGGAGTAATTTGACAAGGAAGTATACTATGAAAGGTCTGACACTGGAAAGTTCCAAAGAACAAAGGGACCTTGGTGTGTTTGTCTATAGATCTCTGAAAGCGGAAAGGCAGGTTAATAGGGTGGTGAAAAAGGCATATGGCGCACTCGCCTTTATCAATTGGGGTATAGATTACAAAAGCAGAGAGGTCATGATGGAGTTGTATAGAACTTTGGTGAGGCCACAGCTGGAGCACTGTGTGTAGTTCTGGTCACCATATTATTGGAAGGACATGAACGCACTGGAGGGGGTGCAGTGGAGATTCACCAGGATGTTGCCTGGGATGGAACATTTAAGTTATGAAGAGAGGTTGGATAGGTTTGGGTTGTTTTCATTGGAGCAGAGAAGACTGAGAAGCGACCCTGATTGAGCAATACAAGATTATGAGGGGCATGGACACAGTGGATATGAAGTAGCTGTTCCCCTTAGTTGAAGGGTCAGTTATGAGGGACACAAGTTAGAAGTGAGGAGTGGGAGGTTTAGGGGGGGATTTGAGGAAAAACATATTTTACCCAGAGGGTGGTGAGGGTCTGGAATGCGCTGCCTGGGAGGGTGGTGGAGGCGGGATGCCTCACATCCTTTAAAAAGTACCTGGATGAGTACTTGGCATGCCATAACATTCAGGGCAATGGGCCAAATGCTGGCAAGTGGGATTAGGTGGGCAGGTAAGGGCATTTCATGCGTTGGTGCAGACTTAATGGGCTGAAGGGCCTCTTCTGCACTGTAGAACTCTGTGATTCCGTCTAGGCACATTGAAGAATTGGGGTAAGGATTTGGGCGTGTGGAATAACTGAGAGGAAGAAATGAAAGGAGAGAGAGGTTGAGTTAAGGGATTTTCACAGTAACTTAATTGCATTGTTAATGTAAGCTGACTTGTGACAATAAGAAATAAACTTAAAACTTAAGAAATGAAAGGAGAGAGGGGTTGAAGAAGGTCAGAGAGAAAACAAATAGAGGGAGGTAACAGTGAAATGGAAATGGAAGCGATGGGTTTGGGTCAAACGCAACAGCAGAAGTGAGCACATGGATGCACGTGGGGAGATGTAAGTTATGTAGGATGGTTATGTGGCATTAATTAGGATGCAGACATCATCGTAATGAACAGGAAATACAGAGGGGATAATCCTGAATCCCATAATGGATTAAAGTTGAAAATAGGTGACTGGATTAGCATACAGTGAAAAGTATTGTTTCTTGTGCGCTATACAGACAAAGCACAGCGCGCAAGAAACAATACTTTTCACTGTATGCTAATACATGTGACAACAATAAATCAAATAAAAGGAATCAGCGTTGGATATTGACAAACCATTGCCCAAATTCAGAGACAATAGTGGCAGCTGCTGAAGTCCAGGAGACACTTGGTGTGAGTGGACAGACTGATGGATAAATTTCTAATGGCTGAAGACCTATGAGGGGGAGGAGAATCCATACAGCACAAGATGAGAAGGGGGTGGCACGGCGACACAGTGGTTAGCGCTGCTGCCTCACAGCGTCAGGGACCCGGGTTCAATTCCCAGCCTCGGGTCACTGTCTGTGCGGAGTTTGCACATTCTCCTCGTGTCTGCATGGGTTTCCTCCCACACGCCAAAGATGTGCAGGTTAGGGGGATTGGCCCTGGTAAGTGTGTGGGTGCATGGGGATAGGGCTGAAGGTACAGCCTGGGGAAGATGCTCTGTCAGAGAGCCAGTACAGACTCGATGGGCCGAATGACCTCTTTCTGCTCTGCTGATTGTGGAGTCCCCAGCGCGCAGGCGCCGGAGTTGGCTCTTCGGAAGCGTTTCCAGGTCGGTATTTCGTATTTCCGGGTCAATGCTGTATTTCCGGTTTCCGGGTCAGTATTTCTGATTTCCGGGTCGGCTGGCGGCCACTATTTCCGGGTTATTACTTCCGCTTTCCGGGTCAGTTGGAGGTCACTGTCACCATGGGATCCGGGCCGGAGCTGCCGGACCCCCGGAGCTGGAGCGCGGCGGGGACCCCGCTGGAGGTCGCCCAGGAGCGGCTGCGGCGGCGGGGACTCCGGGACCCCTGGGCCCGGTGGGTGACTGCGGGGAGGCCGAGGCGAGGGCTGGGTGCGGGGGGAGGTCCCCCTGTCCCCGGGGCCGGGGGGCGGGGGCGGTGGAGGGCCCTGGGGGGAGGTCCCTGGGGACGGGGGGGCGGGGCGGCGGGGGGGGGGGGGGGGTCAGGTCCCTGGGGGCGGGGGCGGGGGCGGGGGGGGGGGTCAGGTCCCTGGGGGCGGGGGGGGGGGTCAGGTCCCTGGGGGCGGGGGGGGGGGGTCAGGTCCCTGGGGGCGGGGGGGGGGGGTCAGGTCCCTGGGGGCGGGGGGGGGGGGTCAGGTCCCTGGGGGCGGGGGGGGGGGGTCAGGTCCCTGGGGGCGGGGGGGGGGGGTCAGGTCCCTGGGGGCGGGGGGGGGGGGGTCAGGTCCCTGGGGGCGGGGGGGGGGGGGTCAGGTCCCTGGGGGCGGGGGGGGGGGTCAGGTCCCTGGGGGCGGGGGGGGGGGGGTCAGGTCCCTGGGGGCGGGGGGGGGGGGTCAGGTCCCCCTGTCCCCGGGGCGAGGTTTTGGGCTCCCCTCCTGCAGCCTCTGTTTTGCCCTCCCCACCCGGGGTGGTAATGTCCCTGTGTTTGTAATGCAGTGACCCCCCTCCCCCGAGGCCACTGCTGTGGGGACGTGGGTTAAAATCTTTAATTTGATTTATTATTGTCACATGTATTAACATAGTGAAAAGTATTGTTTCTTGCACACTATCCAGCCAATGCATACCGTTCATAGAGAAGGAAAGGAGAGGGTGCAGAATGTAGTGTTACAGTCACAGAAAGGGTGTAGAGAAAGATTAAATTAATGCAAGTCCATTCAAAAGTCAGCAGGGAAGAAGCTGCTCTTGAGTCGGTTGGTACGTGACCTCAGACTTTTTCCCAATGGAAGAAGGTGGAAGAGAGAATGTCCGGGGTGGGTGGGGTCCTTAATTATTCTGGCTGCTTTTCCGAGGCAGCGGGAAGTGTAGACAGAGTCAGTGGATGGGAGGCTGGTGAGTGATGGATTGGGCTACATTCACGACCTTTTGGAGTTTCTTGCGGACTTGGGCAGAGCAGGAGCCATACCAAGCTGTGATACAACCAGAAAGAATGCTTTCTATGGTGCATCTGTAAAAGTTGGTGAGAGTCGTAGCTGACAAAGTCTCCGGTTCCATCCCTCTCCCCGGCGACTGTCTGGTGCTGAGCCAGTCCGTTTGCTGTCTTGCTTTCCCCACCGCCTCTCCTCCCCTTGTGCACAGTCCTTGCGACCATAGACACACAGAAAATAGGAGCAGGAGAAGGCCATTCGGCCCCTCGAACCTGCTCCGCCATTCAATGCACTCCTGACTAATTGAGCCTCCTCCCTCCCGGGACTTCCCTTCAGGCTGTCAGTTGTCACCGGTCCTGCCAGCAAATCATTACTTTGGCCTTCTGTCTCTATCGGGAAGCCCAGCCATTCGCTGTTCGAACATGAGTGGTTGGCAGGGTTAAACCAGGATTGACAGAGGTTCGTAGCCAATGCTTTAACCATTTCCTTTGCCTTGTATCTTCACAGCAATGAGGCCTGGCGGTTCAGTGGAGGTTTTGCTAAACCGATTGCCTTCAGCGATATCTTCTTTCGAGGCTTCAAGTGGGGATTTGCAGCTTTTGTTGTGGCTCTGGGTGTTGAATATGCGCTGCTTTCTCCCAAGAAGAATGGAGGGCATCACTAGAGAATGACAAAGAACATTGAAATTCTGCGGAACTTCATGATCTCCCCACCTTGGGTGGGCTGTAACTCGTGCAGGGGACAAGTAGCAAACCTCTCGAATAAAATAATGTATTGAATCCATTTGTGATTTGTCATGTTCCTTTTAAAGCTTTTTCTCCATTGCTTTTGTCTGTTATTGCCTATTTTCATAGAATCCCTACAGTAACAGACAGAGGCCATTCGACCCATCAAGTCTGCACTGACCACAATCCCACCCAGGCCCCATTCCTGTAACCCCACATATTCACCCTGCTAATCCCCCGACACTAGGGTCAATTTAGTATGGCCAATCAACCTAACCAGCACGTCTGTGGGAGGAAACCGGAGCACCCGGAGGAAACCCACGCAGACACGGGGAGAATGTGCAAACTCCACACAGACAGTGACCCAAGCCGGGAATGGGACCCGGGTCCCTAGCACTGAGGCAGCAGTGCTAACCACCGTGCTGCCCTCCTGCAGCTGATGACTATCCAATACCGGCTCCAAGTACTCTTGTTTAATTTTTTTTATTCAATCATAGGACATGGGCGTCACTGGCTGGCCAACATTTATTGCCCATCTCTAATCACCCTTGAGAAGACCGCCACCTTGAATCGCTGCAGTCCACGCGCTGTGGGTTGACCCACAATGCTGATAGGGAGGGAATTCCAGGATTATGACCCAGCGACTGTAAAGAAATGGCACCCTCACCTCTGGAGCTCCATTCTCAGCCCTCTCCTGGTTCTCATTCACATGCTGCTCCTCAGATGCCATCAAAGGTGATTCCGCTTCCACACACACGCTGAAAACAGCCGACTACACTGTGACATGACCTTTCCTGACTGTCTTCAGAGCCACTTGTCCAATGTCCAGTCCTGTATGAGCTGTAGTTTCCTCCAGTTCAACATGGAAGACTTGAGATCGTTGTCTTCAGTCTGTGTCACTGGTCTGGCCCCTCTGTAGCCACTGACCAGGTTGTCCACATCAGTCTCATCTTTGACCGTGAGGTGAACTTTGCTCCCAAGTTTATTCCAGCACCAAGACCACGTGCTTCAAGCTCCAGAATCCCTGCAGTGCAGGAGGAGGCCATTTGGCCCATCGAGTCTGCACCGACAATCGGCCCTATCCCCGTAACCCCATGTATTTATCCTGCTAATTCTCCTGACACTAAGGGACAATTTAGCATAACCAATCCACCTAATCTGCGCTTCTTTGGAGCACGGCACAGTGGGTAGCACTGCTGCCTCACAGCGCCAGGGACCCGGGGTCGATTCCCGGCTTGGGTCACTGTCTGTGTTGAGTTTACACATTCTCCTCGTGTCTGCGTGGGTTTCCTCCGGGTGCTCCGGTTTCCTCCCACAGTCCAAAGATGTGCGGGTTAGGTAGATTGGCCATGATAAACTCTCCCTCAGTGTCGGGGGACTAGCAGGGTAAATACATGGGGTTATGGGGATAGGGCCTGGGTGGGATTGTGGTCGGTGCAGATTCGATGGGCCAAATGGCCTCCTTCTGCACTGTAGGGATTATATATATGTATGAACAAAGAACAGTACAGCACAGGAACAGGCCCTTCGGCCCACTAATCCTGCGCTGGACTCAGGCTTTTTCCCAGGGTGGAAATGTCTGCTACAAGAGGACACAGGTTTAAGGTGCTGGGGGGTAGGTACAGGGGAGATGTTCGGGGTAAGTTTTTCACACAGAGGGTGGTGGGCGAGTGGAATCAGCTGCTGTCAGTGGTGGTGGAGGCGAACTCAATAGGGTATTTTAAGAGACTCCTGGATGAGTACATGGAGCTTAATAGGATGGAGGGTTATAGGTAGGTCTAGAAGGTAGGGATGTGTTCGGCACAACTTGTGGGCCGAAGGGCCTGTTTGTGCTGTAGCTTTTCTATGTTTCTATGTTGTGCTGTGGGAAAATCACCACTCGGAGTCAGAGTTAAAGATTCAACATGCAGTTTATCTGACAAAGCTTTGGGAGAAGCGCTGGGCACTCCGCAGTGCTCGCAGTCACCTCGATATTAAAATGGCAGCTGAGCTTTTATACTTTTCAAAGAATCGGCAAGTACAGACATTAGCAGTTATCACATCGTTAGGCGATTATGCCCCCCCCTATCAACGACTGATCTCGTTAACAAAACTCATTGTTTCGGTTCTGCTTTATCTTAAGCTAAGGTGATCATCTGGACCTCAAGGTCTGGTTTATTTCCTGTAGTAATTAGACAATAACAGGATTTAGTTAGTTGTGCAATGTCTGTGCCTAATGTCTTTCCACAGAGTCCATTTTGTACCAGGTAACCATCTTGTATCTTTTAATTTCGGGATTCCCTCTGGCAGCATCTCACTTTTACTCCAACGGTTGAAAGAAACCCATGCAGATATGGGGAGAATGTGCAAACTCCACACACTGACCCAAGGCTGGAACTGAAGCTGGGTCCCTGATGGTGAGACAGCAGGTGTTAACCACTGTGCTGCCCTGCCTCAGTTCAGTTGCTGCTGAAACCCTCACCCGTGCTGTTGGCAGGCGATGGCCGAGTGGTATTATCGCTAGACTATCAATCCAGAAACTCAGTTACTGTCCCGGGGACCCGGGTTCGAATCCCGCCACGGCATCTGGTGGAATTTAAATTCAATAAAAAATATCTGGAATTAAGAATCTACTGATGACCATGAAACCGTTGTCAATTGTTGGAAAAATTCATCTGGTTCAGTATTGTCCTTTTAGCGTTATCGACCCTAATAATCACATTTTAATTTAATGTCTGAGTTTCCTTTGTACTTTGATTTTTGTTCGGGCTGTTCCCCCTCCTTTTGGGAAGCTGCCCCTTTTACTTTGTCCTGACTTAATTTGAGTTTGTTTATTTGGTTTGACCTTAAAAGAGGTCACCTCCAGACTCAAATATTCCAATGCTCTTCTGCCTGGCCTCCCATCTTCCACCCTACATAAACTCTGTGTGGCTTTCCTCCGGGTGCTCTGGTTTCATCCTATAGTCCAAAAGACGTGCTGGTTAGGGTGCATTGGCCATGCTAAAATTCTCCCTCAGTGTACCCGAACAGGCGCTGGAGTGTGGCGACGAGGGGATTTTCACAGTAACTTCATTGCAGTGTTAATGTAAGCCAACTTGTGACAAGAATAAATAAACAAAAAAAAAGCCTATTTCTTGACGTGTCAAGTTCCATTTGCCCATCGTCTTGTGCTTACTGACCTACATTGAATCCAAGTCCCTGAAAGTGCCTCCTATAAATATTTCATGCATGTGTTCAAATTCTTCTATCAGCTCGTCCTGTCCCTACCTCTAATCACCTTCAGCTCTACGACCTGTCTAGATCTCTGCACTCCTCCAATTCTGGCCTCTTGTCCACCCCCATATCACTTCACCCCAGTGTTTAGCTATCTGGGCCTTAATTTCCCCCACAAGTCTCTACCTTTCCACCTCCTTCCCCCTTTAAGAAACTAAAATCTTTGCCCGGTCTTTTTATCACATCATAGAATCCCTACAGTGGAGAAGGAGGCCATTTGGCCCATTGAGTCTGCAACCAACTCTCCAACAGAGCATCTTACTCTATCCCCATAACTCCATGTATTTACCCCGACTAATCCTCCTAACTTGCACACCTTGGGACACTAAGGGGCAATTTAGCATGGCCAATCCACCTAACCCACATATCTTTGGAGTGTGGGAGGAAACCGGAGCACCCGGAGGAAACCCACGCAGACACAGGGAGAACGTGCAGACTCCACACAGACACCTGAAGCTGGAATTGAACCCGGGTCCCTGGCGCTGAGGCTTCAGTGCTTGCCACCGTGCTGCCCAATCCTTGTGCTTTCTTTGCTTCCCTGTTATTTTGTTTGACATTCCTGTCAGGCGCTTGGTGTGTTTTGTGACATTAAAAGTCGCTGTTTGACCCTTGCTGCTCCTGTTGTCACACTAGGGAGCACTTGTGGGGAAGTTCTCTGTTGGTGGCCAGATTCTCTTTAAAAAGACTTAAGAAAAATTAATTTCACAAAGGCAATTTCTTTCAGTTTTAAGATGTATAAAATTTATTTTAAGACATACAAAACAAACAAAACATTAACCTCGGCCATGGGAGGCCTTTGAAGGGTCAAAAACACCGACTAGTGCTAAAGACGCCTCCGAATATCTGAGGCACTGAGCCAAAATTCAATACAATTTTAACTTTCTGATATCTAAGGTACTCATAGAATGCCTACGGTGCAGAAAGAGGCCATTCGACCCATCGAGTCTGCACCGACCACAATCCCACCCAGACCCTATTCCTGTAACCCCACACATTTACCCCGCTAATCCCCTGTCACTAGGGTCAATTTAGCCTGGCCAATCCACCTAACCTGCACATCTTTGGAGTGTGGGAGGAAACCGGAGCACCCGGAGGAAACCCACGCAGACACGGGGAGAACGTGCAAACTCCACACTGGTAGTGACCCAAGCCTGGATTAGAACCTGGGACCCTGGCGCTGTGAGGCAGCAGTGCTAACCACTGTGCCACTTATAATTTGCTTAGACTTGATTTCATTTCACGTTAATATGTCAGTCCAGTACATGGCAGATACTTCAGCCAATTTGCAAAGCACTGCTCGACTTAATGAACTTCATTTGCTAACCCAAAAATCGGATATCTACCCCTCTGGCATGGTCTACTTCCTTGTTGCTATGTCTCTCTAAGGACCCTTTCACCCAAATACCTTTCCCAGGGGCACTTTGCCAAGACAATCGACTGTATCAGTCCAGGGCCCTTTGGATAGATACACTCTTATGCCCAGACAATAGACCTTTCACTTTGATATTAAATGTTTAATTAAATGTTTCAGCATTTGTCCTGAGATTGAAACTCCATTATATTGTCTGCTGAGCAAATAACTGAACATCTGAACTTCTATTGTCTCTGCAATATTTGTACATTGGCTGTAGTGAATATTTCAAACTTGTTATATTAATACACTATTATCATTCAACATAAATACAATTTTTTATCATTAAAATCATCTTTCATTTCTTTTAATAGTGTTTAACATTCACACGTGAGCAAACTGCCAACATGATCTGGTTAGGTGCAAGTTATTTTAACTCTTTCCTTCCCCTCTGTTACTAAAAAGGCTCACAACACCAGGTTAAAGTCCAACAGGTTTATTTGGAATCACGAGCTTTCGGAGCGCTGCTCCTTCATCAGGTGAGTGCCACATTCCACTAACCTGAGGAAGGAGCAGCGCTCCGAAAGCTCGTGCTACCAAATAAACCTGTTGGACTTTAACCTGGTGTTGTGAGACTTCTTACTGTGCCCACCCCAGTCCAACGCCGGCATCTCCATATCTCTGTTACTAAACCTAAGAATCTGCCTATGATTCTGCTTATAAATACAGAACCCCCTTCCTCAGACACTAAGACCAATTATAGCACCTCAAGATTACTTACACTGATGGCTCTCTGATCTGTGTTGTTCATTAGCAGGTTCAGTCACTGCAGGAAGACAAATATAATTTTGAAGCAACGTTGAAGGAACCTTTGCAAGTTTCCTCCTTTGTGTTAGTGGAATTCCCCTTTGCCCCATAAACCAGTTAGATTGGTGACTCAAGCGCTTCTCAATTCTGCATCGGTGGATTGACTGTGGGAGTTTTATGAGCACATCAGTCATTTTGGTTACAAGATGTCCAGCCTGTTTGGATAAGAGGGAAGCCATCATGCCCAGAGTTTGGAGGAAGAAAGTGGTTGCATGCAAGTTAATCTTTGGTGTGAATTAGAGGTGAGCCATAGGGTAAGTTATCGAGTGGAAGCACAAGGCTCCAACCCTACGCTCTCTAGTGGCACAGTGGTTAGCACTAGTGCCTCACAGCGCCAGGGACACGGGTTCGATTCCCGGTTTGGGTCACTGTCTGTGTGGAGTTTGCACGTTCTCCCCATGACTGCTTGGGTTTCCTCCAGTTTCCTCCCCCAATCCGAAGGTGTGTGGGTTCGGTGGATTGGCCATGCTAAATTGATCCTTAGTGTCAGGGGAACTAGCAGGGTAAATACGTGGGGTTATGCGGATAGG
Organism: Mustelus asterias; assembly: GCF_964213995.1. Taxonomy (NCBI): domain Eukaryota; kingdom Metazoa; phylum Chordata; class Chondrichthyes; order Carcharhiniformes; family Triakidae; genus Mustelus; species Mustelus asterias. The sequence continues at coordinate 103,358,732 of NC_135814.1, read as the reverse complement.
GTCTGGGTGGGATTGTGGTTGGTGCAGACTCAATGGGCCGAATGGCCTCCTTCTGCACTGTAGGGAGTCTATGATTCTCTGTACAATGGAAGTGAGGTACAGGGTGACTGACAGGGCGTCACCACCTCTGCAGTTGCTTGGATATTTCTGACCAGCCGGAAGTGGTGTAGGAACAGTGACCCTGAGGTGACCTAGGCAAGGAATTAATGGAATTTCAACGCCTCAGTGAGGAGGTCTCCCCACCACATTGTTGGAACAAAAGCAGATAGATGGAGTTGAGATAGAGTCATATAGGTTTACAGCATGGAAATGGGCCCTTCGGCCCAACTTGTCCATGCCGCCCCTTTTTTTAACCCCTAAGCTAGTCCCAATTGCCACATTTGGCCCATATCCCTCTATACCCATCTTACCCATGTAACTGTCTAAATGCTTTTTAAAAGACAAAATTGTACCCGCCTCTACTACTATCTCTGGCAGCTCGTTCTAGACACTCATTCTGCTGTCAGACTTTTGAATGGACCTACCTCGCATTAAGTTGATCTTTCTCTACACCCCTAGCTATGACTGTAACACTACATTCTGCGTCCTCTCCTTTCCTTCTCTATGAACAGTATGCTTTGTCTGTATAGCGCGCAAGAACCAATACTTTTCACTGTATACCAATACATGTGACAATAATAAATCAAAATCAAATCTAATCACCCTCTGTGCGAAATAATTCCCTCTCTGGACCCTCTTGTATCTCTCCCCTCTCACCTTAAACCTATGCCCTCTAGTTTTAGATTCCCCTACCTTTGGGAAAAGATGTTGACTATCTAGCTGATCTGTGCCCCTCATTATTTTATAGACCTCTATAAGATCACCCCTCAGCCTCCTACGCTCCAGGGAAAAGAGTCCCAGTCTATTCAGCCTCTCTTTATAACTCCTTATAAACCATCAAGTCCCGGTCGCATCCTAATAAATCTTTTCTGCACTCTTTCTAGTTTAGTAATATCCTTTCTACAATAGGATGACCAGAACTGTACACAGGTAGAGATCAATTATGTGATTGAATGAGAGTCGGGATAAATGGGTCATTTACAGGTTAGTAAAACCTAGCTGGTGGAGTGCCCCACAGTGATCCGTGCTGGGGCCTTATGGCCTTATAACATATATTAATAACTTGGCTAAAGGGACAGATCGTATTGTAGCTAAACTTGTGACAATGTACACCGTCTAAAAAAAAGTCTTGTGATAGATACACGGAACCTGCAACGGGATATGGACAGATTAAGCGTGTGGGTGGAAAATTGACAGCTGGAGTGTAATGTGAAGGTTGTCCGTGTTGGCAGGAGAGTAGAAAGGGAGAATATTATTTAAATGGAGAGAGACTGGAGAATGCTGCAGTGCAGAGGGATCTGGGCGTCTTTGTACATGAATCACAAAAAAAAGGGATATAGGCTGAGGGGTGATGGTTTTGGGTGAGGGGGAATATAGGGAAGGGGTATTAGGATGAGGTGGTTTGGGGGAGGGGATATTTCAGGATGGGGGTGATTTGGGGGGTATTTAGGCTAAGGAGGTATATGGGGAGGGGTATTTAGGGTGAAGAGTGAGAGTTTAGGGTAAATGGTATTTAAAGTCAGGGTATTTGGGGAAGAGTATTTAGGGTTGAGGCATTTAGGGAGGGTATTTAGAAGTGGGGGTTATTTGAGGAGGAGTAATTAGGTAGGGATTTTTCAGGGTGCGGTTTATTTAGGGTGGGGTTATTTTGGGTTACAATATTGGGGGTATTTATGGTGGGGTTTATTTGGGGTCGGGGATGTTTGGAGTCGGCGGTGTTTGGCGTTGGGGGTGTTTGGGGTCAGGGGGATTAAGGTCAGGGGTCTTTGGAGTCAGGGGGTATTTGGGGTCAGGGGTATTTAGGGTCAGGGGGTGTTTGGGGTCAGGAGGTGTTTGGGGTCAGGGGGTGTTTGGGGTCAGGGGGTGTTTGGGGTCAGGGGGTGTTTGGGATCAGGGTATTTGGGGTCAGGATGTTTGGGGTCGGGGGTATTTTGGGGTCAGGGGGTATTTGGGGTCAGAGCGTATTTGGGGTCAGAGGTCTTTGGGGTCAGAGGTATTTGGGGTCAGAAGGTATTTTGGGTCAGGGTACTTGGGGTCAGGAGGTATTTGGGGTCGGGGTATTTGGGGTCAGGGTATTTGGGGTCAGAGGGTATTTGGGACCGGGGTATTTGGGGTGGGAAGGTATTTCGGGTCAGAGGTATTTGGCATCAGGGGGTATTTGGGGTCAGGGGGTATTTGGAATCAGGGGTTTTTTGGGTCAGGGTATTTGGGGTCGGGGTTATTTGGGGTCAGAGGGTATTTGGGGCCGGGGTATTTGGGGTCAGAAGGTATTTTGGGTCAGGGGTATTTGGAATCAGGGGGTATTTGGGGTCAGGGGTTTTTTGGGGTCAGGGTTTATTTGGGGTCAGGGGGTATTTTGGTCAGGGGTATTTGGGGTCAGAGGATATTTGGGGTCAGGGGGTATTTGGGGTCAGAGGATATTTGGGGTCAGGGGGTATTTGGGGTCAGGGGGTATTTGGGGATCGGAGGGTATTTGGGGTCAGGGGTATTTGGGATCAAAGGGCATTTGGGGTCAGGGGGCATTTGGGGTTGGGGGTATTTGGAGTCAGGCTATTTGGGGTCAGGGGGTGTTTGGGGTCAGGGGGTGTTCGGGGTCAGGGGGTATTTGGGGTCAGGGGTGTTTGGGGTCAGGGGGTGTTTGGGGTCAGGTGGTGTTTGGGGTCAGGGGGTGTTTGGGGTCAGGGGGTGTTTGGGGTCAGGGGATGTTTGGGGTCAGGTGGTGTTTGGGGTCAGGAGGTGTTTTGGGGTCAGGGTGTATTTGGGGTCAGGGGGTATTTGGGGTCAGGGGGTATTTGAGGATCAGAGGGTATTTGGGGTCAGGGGTATTTGAAGTCAAAGGGCATTTGGGGTAAGGGGGTATTTGGGGATCAGAGGGTATTTGGGGTCAGGGGTATTTGGGACCAAAGGGCATTTGGGGTCGGGGGTATTTGGGATCACGGGGTATTTGGGGTCGGGGGTGTTTATGGTCAGGGGGTGTTTATGGTCAGGGGGTATTTGGGGTCAGGGGGTGTTTGAGGTCAGGGGGTGTTTGGGGTCGGGGGTATTTCGGGTCAGGGGGTGTTTGGGGTCAGGAGGTGTTTGGGGTCAGGGGGTATTTTGGGTCAGGGGGTGTTTGGGGTCAGGGGGTGTTTGAGGTCGGGGGTGTTTGGGGTCAGGGGGTGTTTGGGGTCAGGGGATGTTTGCGGTCAGGGGGTGTTTAGGGTCAGGGGGTGTTTGAGGTCAGGGGGGTGTTTGGGGTGAGGGGGTGTTTTGGGTCAGAGGGTGTTTGAGGTCAGGGGGTGTTTGGGGTCAGGGGGGTGTTTGGGGTCAGGGGGGTGTTTGGGGTCAGGGGGTATTTGGGGTGAGGGGGTGTTTTGGGTCAGGGGGTGTTTGGGGTGAGGGGGTGTTTTGGGTCAGGGGGTGTTTGAGGTCAGGGGGTGTTTGGGGTCAGGGGGGTGTTTGGGGTCAGGGGGGTGTTTGGGGTTGGGGGTGTTTGGGGTGAGGGGGTGTTTTGGGTCAGGGGGTGTTTGGGGTGAGGGGGTGTTTGGGGTCGGGGGTGTTTGGGGTCAGGGGGTGTTTGGGGTCAGGGGGGTGTTTGGGGTCAGGGGGGTGTTTGGGGTCAGGGGGTGTTTGGGGTCAGGGGGTGTTTGGGGTCAGGGGGTGTTTGAGGTCAGGGGGTGTTTGGAGTGAGGGTGTGTTTGGGGTCAGGGGGTGTTTGGGATCAGGGGGTGTTTGGGGTCAGGGGGTGTTTGAGGTCAGGGGGTGTTTGGAGCGAGGGTGTGTTTGGGGTCAGGGGGTGTTTGGGGTCAGGGGGTGTTTGAGGTCAGGGGGTGTTTGGGGTGAGGGGGTGTTTGGGGTCAGGGGGGTGTTTGGGGTCAGAGGGTGTTTGGGGTCGGGGGTGTTTGGGGTCAGGGGGTGTTTGAGGTCAGGGGGTGTTTGGGGTCGGGGGTGTTTGGGGTCAGGGGGTGTTTGGGGTCGGGGGTGTTTGAGGTCAGGGGGGTGTTTGGGGTCGGGGGTGTTTGGGGTCAGGGGGTGTTTGGGGTCAGGGGGTGTTTGGGGTTGGGGGTGTTTGGGGTGAGGGGGTGTTTGGGGTCAGGGGGGTGTTTGGGGTCAGGGGGTGTTTGGGGTCAGGGGGTGTTTGGGGTTAGGGGGGTGTTTGGGGTCGGGGGTGTTTGGGGTGAGGGTGTGTTTGGGGTCAGGGGGGTGTTTGGGGTCAGGGGGTGTTTGGGGTCAGGGGGGTGTTTGGGGTGAGGGGGTGTTTGGGGTCGGGGGTGTTTGGGGTCAGGGGGTGTTTGGGGTCAGGGGGGTGTTTGGGGTCAGGGGGGTGTTTGGGGTCAGGGGGTGTTTGGGGTCAGGGGGGTGTTTGGGGTCAGGGGGTGTTTGGGGTCAGGGGGTGTTTGAGGTCAGGGGGTGTTTGGAGTGATGGTGTGTTTGGGGTCAGGGGGTGTTTGGGGTCAGGGGGTGTTTGGGGTCAGGGGGTGTTTGAGGTCAGGGGGTGTTTGGAGTGAGGGTGTGTTTGGGGTCAGGGGGTGTTTGGGGTCAGGGGGTGTTTGAGGTCAGGGGGTGTTTGAGGTCAGGGGGTGTTTGGGGTGAGGGGGTGTTTGGGGTCAGGGGGGTGTTTGGGGTCAGAGGGTGTTTGGGGTCAGGGGGGTGTTTGAGGTCAGGGGGTGTTTGGGGTCGGGGGTGTTTGGGGTCAGGGGGGTGTTTGAGGTCAGGGGGTGTTTGGGGTCAGGGGGGTGTTTGGGGTCAGGGGGTGTTTGAGGTCAGGGGGTGTTTGAGGTCAGGGGGTGTTTGGAGTGAGGGTGTGTTTGGGGTCAGGGGGTGTTTGGGGTCAGGGGGTGTTTGAGGTCAGGGGGTGTTTGAGGTCAGGGGGTGTTTGGGGTGAGGGGGTGTTTGGGGTCAGAGGGTGTTTGGGGTCAGGGGGTGTTTGGGGTCAGAGGGTGTTTGGGGTGAGGGGGTGTTTGGGGTCAGGGGGTGTTTGGGGTCAGAGGGTGTTTGGGGTGAGGGGGTGTTTGGGGTCAGGGGGTGTTTGGGGTCAGGTGGTGTTTGGGGTGAGGGGGTGTTTAGGGTCAGGGGGGTGTTTGAGGTCAGGGGGTGTTTGGGGTTGGGGGTGTTTGGGGTCAGGGGGTGTTTGAGGTCAGGGGGTGTTTGAGGTCAGGGGGTGTTTGGGGTGAGGGGGTGTTTGGGGTCAGGGGGTGTTTGGGGTCAGGGGGTGTTTGGGGTCAGGTGGTGTTTGGGGTGAGGGGGTGTTTAGGGTCAGGGGGGTGTTTGAGGTCAGGGGGTGTTTGGGGTTGGGGGTGTTTGGGGTCAGGGGGTGTTTGAGGTCAGGGGGTGTTTGAGGTCAGGGGGTGTTTGGAGTGAGGGTGTGTTTGGGGTCAGGGGGTGTTTGGGGTCAGGGGGTGTTTGAGGTCAGGGGGTGTTTGAGGTCAGGGGGTGTTTGGGGTGAGGGGGTGCTTGGGGTCAGAGGGTGTTTGGGGTCAGGGGGTGTTTGGGGTCAGAGGGTGTTTGGGGTGAGGGGGTGTTTGGGGTCAGGGGGTGTTTGGGGTCAGAGGGTGTTTGGGGTGAGGGGGTGTTTGGGGTCAGGGGGTGTTTGGGGTCAGGGGGTGTTTGAGGTCAGGGGGTGTTTGAGGTCAGGGGGTGTTTGGGGTGAGGGGGTGTTTGGGGTCAGAGGGTGTTTGGGGTCAGGGGGTGTTTGGGGTCAGAGGGTGTTTGGGGTGAGGGGGTGTTTGGGGTCGGGGGTGTTTGGGGTCAGGGGGTGTTTGGGGTCAGGGGGTGTTTGGGGTCAGAGGGTGTTTGGGGTGAGGGGGTGTTTGGGGTCAGGGGGTGTTTGGGGTCAGGGTGTGTTTGAGGTCAGAGGGTGTTTGGGGTCAGGGGGTGTTTGGGGTCAGGGGGTGTTTGAGGTCAGGGGGTGTTTGGGGTGAGGGGGTGTTTGGTGTCAGGGGGTGTTTGAGGTCAGGGGGTGTTTGAGGTCAGGGGATGTTTGGGGTCAGGGGGTGTTTAGGGTCAGGGGGGTGTTTGGGGTCAGGGGGTGTTTGGGGTCAGGGGGTGTTTGAGGTCAGGGGGGTGTTTAGGGTCAGGGGGTGTTTGAGGTCAGGGGGTGTTTGGGGTCAGGGGGTGTTTGAGGTCAGGGGGGTGTTTGGGGTCAGGGGGTGTTTGGGGTCAGGGGGTGTTTGAGGTCAGGGGGTGTTTGGGGTCAGGGGGTGTTTGGGGTCAGGGGGGTGTTTGAGGTCAGGAGGTGCTTGGGGTGAGGGGGTGTTTGGGGTCAGGGGGTGTTTGAGGTCAGGGGGTGTTTGGGGTCAGGGGGGTGTTTGGGGTCAGGGGGGTGTTTGGGGTTGGGGGTGTTTGGGGTCAGGGGGGTGTTTGGGGTTGGGGGTGTTTGGGGTCAGGGGGGTGTTTGGGGTCAGGAGGTGTTTGGGGTGAGGGGGTGTTTGGGGTCAGGGGGTGTTTGGGGTCAGGGGGTGTTTGGGGTCAGGGGGTGTTTGGGGTCAGGGGGTGTTTGGGGTCAGGGGGTGTTTGGGGTCAGGGGGTGTTTGGGGTCAGGGGGTGTTTGGGGTCAGGAGGTGTTTGGGGTGAGGGGGTGTTTGGGGTCGGGGGTGTTTGGGGTCAGGGGGTGTTTGGGGTCAGGGGGTGTTTGGGGTCAGTATTTGGGGTCAGGGGTCACAGTGCTGGCCGGTGTCCCGGCCTCTGGGCCCTGACCCGGAGCTGGAGCTGAGCCGGGGCCGGGCTGTGAGGCGGGGCTTTCGCTTTCACTTCCCCAGCCGGCGGAGGGAGCTCCGGGGCCAGGGTGAGGCCGGGGCCGCGGTCCCTTCGCGGGGGAGAGGCCGGGGATTGAGGCCCGGGGAGCGGCCGCCGCCTCAGGCCGGCTCCGGGGATCGGGGGGGGGGGGGAGCGGGAGGCCCCGGGCCCGCGGCCTGGATCCCCCTCCCTCAGGCCCGGCCGCAGGGACTGGGCCCGTGTCCCCTCCCGGGGAGAGAGGCGGGCGGGCGGGGAGGGGGAGAAACCCGAACAATGCGGCCGGGGGGGGGGGGGCGGGGGCACAGAGCGGGATAGGACAGAGTGGAGGGGCCGAATGGCTTCCTGGCCCAGTGGAGGCAGAAACCCCCAGAACAGACCAGCAGCAATGAGACAGAGAGCAGCGGTGAGGCTGGAGAGACTGATCCTGATGGGCCGAATAGCCTGAAACCCCCCCCCCCCCCCCAGGATACAGACTGGGGGTGGCACAGGGGTCAGCGCTGCTCCCTCACGGCGCCAGGGACCCGGGGGGTCGATCCCCGGCTCGGGTCACTGTCTGTGCGGAGTCTGCACATTCTCCCCGTGTCTGCGTGGGTTTCCTCCGGGTGCTCCAGTTTCCTCACAGTCTGAAAGACGCCCTGGTTAGGGTGGATTGTCCGTGCTAAATTACCCCTTAGTGTCCCGGGACACATAGATTAGAGGGATTAGCAGAGTAAATATGAGGGTTTACAGGGTTAGGGCCTGGGTGGGATTTTTGTCAGTGCAGATTCGATGGACCGAAAGGCCTCCTTCTGCACTGTCGGGGTTCAATGGGGTTCCAGAGACTAGTGCGTCTCAAGCCGCACTAGTTTTCCGAGTTCTCCTTGTCTCCAGTCGCACTGATTGTTTTCAGTCCCTCCATCTTTTTGCCCCTTGATTTTCTACCAGTATTGTGACGCTTTCAGTGTCTTCTATCGTGAAGACACAGACACACGGTTACAAAGATAGATCTAGATCAGGAAGGATTGGAGGTGGCTTAAGTAGAACATAAACACCAGCGTAGATAGATTGGCCTTTCTGTGCTGTCTATCCAATGTACTGGTAATAATCTTGGGAAGATAGGGCTCGCTGGAAAAGAATGGTGAACATGTGGTGTAGAGGGTGGGGTAAAGGATACATGCAAGGAGCAGAAGGATAGAAAGCATCGGTCGCCCGAATCCAAACTGGGACTGTCCTGTTGGAGATTAGGCCACAAGTTCATAGCTAGAAGTTCTGAACTTCCCAGACAGTCCTCACCCACCATCAGCCATCTTTTCACTGTAAACTGGTTAAATCAAATCCCAAAGGAGAAAATCCTGGAAAATCTCAGCCGGTCTGGCAGCATCTGTAAGGAGAGAAAAGAGCTGACGTTTCGAGTCCAGATGACCCTTTGTGAACAAGAGGCCAAAATTGGAGGAGTTCATCTGGATTTGAAGCGTCAGCTTTTTTCTCTCCTTACAGACGCTGCCAGACCTGCTGAGATTTTTCAGCATTTTCTCTTTTGGTTTCAGATTCCAGCATCCGCAGTAATTTGCTTTTATCCAGTGGTTAAACCAAATCTCTCTTTGTCCTCCAGGCTATCAGAGCCAAAGGGGCGGGAGGGCCTCCGGTTAGTAGCCTGCACACACACGCGATGGGCAGAATGGCGGTCCTTATGGAGGCAGTGCAACGTCGGTGAGTAGGACGTGGTTAAACATCAGCACCAGCAAGGAACGACAGGGCAGTTGTAGGATTGTCATGGGAATAAGGTCTCGGGGATGAGTTGAAACCAGCTAAGGTTATTAGAGCCATAGAGGTTTACAGCATGGAAACAGACCATTCAGCCCAACTTGTCCATGCCCCCCTTTTTTTAAAACCCCTAAGCTAGTCCCAATTGCCCACATTTGGCTCATATCCCTCTATACCCATCGTACCCATGTAACTGTCTAAATGCTTTTTAAAAGACAAAATTGTACCCGCCTCTACTGCTACCTCTGGCAGCTTGTTCCAGACACTCACCACCCTCTGTGTGAACAAATTGCCCCTCTGGACCCTTTTGTATCTCTCCCCTCTCACCTTAAACCTATGCCCTCTAGTTTTAGACTCCCCTACCTTTGGGAAAAGATATTGGCTATCTAGCTGATCTGTGTCCCTCATTATTTTATAGACCTCTATAAGATCATCCCTCAGCCTCCTACACTCCAGAGAAAAAAGTCCCAGTCTATCCAGCCTCTCCTTATAACTCAAACCATCAAGTCCCGGTAGCAGCCCAGTAAAGCTCTTCTGCACTCTTTCTAGCTGAATAATATCCTTTCTATAATAGGTAAGAGAGATGTCAGTGAGAGGAGTGAGACACATGAACGGGAGGCGAACAGAGGGATAGAAACCGTATATTGATGCAGACTTGATGGGCCGAAGGGCCTGTTCCTGTGTTGTATTGTTTTTTGTTCTTTGTTCTAAAATTGTTTGGCTGAATGAAGTGGATAAATAACCACACAACAAATAAATAACATGGACAAAATAAATCCAAGACGGATTTGTTGGAAAGAAGGAAATGGGGAATGAAGAGAAAAGCTATGGCAGAGGAATAGCAAATTCCTGAAACCGCTTACAGGGTATGAGGGGAGATGAGGAAGCAGATCGGTGGGTGAAGAGAGATTTGGAGGGTTGTAGGGAGTCTCTGAAACAAGGATACAGAATATTAGTTCGGGGTGCTGATTGAAACTGGAGTGAGATATTAGAGGGGGAGGAGAGAAGCAAGGGGAATTAAACAATCAAATATGGTCAAATGTAACTAAACTCTATCTAATTGTCATGTGTTAAATACAGAGTAAAGCTCCCTCTACACTGTCCACATCAAACACTCCCAGGACAGGTACAGCACAGGCTAGATACAGAGTAAAGCTCCCTCCACACTGTCCCCCATCAAACACACCCAGGACAGGTACAGCATGGGGTTAGACACAGAGTAAAGCTCCCTCTACACTGTCCCCCATCAAACACTCCCAGGACAGGCGCAGCACGGGGTTAGATACAGAGTAAAGCTCCCTCTACACTGTCCCCATCAAACGCTCCCAGGGCAGGTACAGCACGGGGTTAGATACAGAGTAAAGCACCCTCTACACTGTCCCCATCAAACACTCCCAGGACAGGTACAGCACGGGGTTAGATACAGAGTAAAGCACCCTCTACACTGTCCCCATCAAACACTCCCAGGACAGGTACAGCACGGGGTTAGATACAGAGTAAAGCTCCCTCTACACTGTCCCCCATCAAACACCCCCAGGACAGGTACAGCACGGGGTTAGATACAGAGTAAAGCTTCCTCTACACTGCCCCCATCAAACACTCCGAGGACAGGTACAGCACGGAGTTAGATACAGAGTAAAGCTCCCTCTACACTGTCCCCCATCAAACCCTCCTTGGACAGGTACAGCACAGGGTTAGATACAGAGTAAAGCTCCCTCTACGCTGTCCCCATCAAACACTCCCAGGCCAGATACAGCACAGGGTTAGATACAGAGTAAATCTTCTACACTGTCCCCCATCAAACACTCCCAGGACAGGTACAGCACGGGGTTAGATACAGAGTAAAGCTCCCTCCACACTGTTCCCCATCAAACATTCCCAGGACAGGTACAGCACGGGTTTAGATACAGAGTAAAGCTTCCTCTACACTGTCCCCATCAAACACTCCCAGGACAGGTACAGCACGAGGTTAGATACAGAGTAAAGCTCCCTCTACACTGTCCCCATCAAACACTCCCAGGGCAGGTACAGCACAGGGTTAGATACAGAGTAAAGCTCCCTCTACACTGTCCCCATCAAACACTCCCAGGACAGGTACAGCACGAGGTTAGATACAGAGTAAAGCTCCCTCTACACTGTCCCCATCAAACACTCCCAGGGCAGGTACAGCACAGGGTTAGATACAGAGTAAAGCTCCCTCTACGCTGTCCCCCATCAAACACTCCCAGGGCAGGTACAGCACAGGGTTAGATACAGAGTAAAGCTCCCTCTACACTGTCCCCATCAAACACTCCCAGGACAGGTACAGCACGGGGTTAGATACAGAGTAAAGCTCCCTCTACACTGTCCCCATCAAACACTCCCAGGGCAGGTACAGCACAGGGTTAGATACAGAGTAAAGCTCCCTCTACACTGTCCCCATCAAACACTCCCAGGACAGGTACAGCACGAGGTTAGATACAGAGTAAAGCTCCCTCTACACTGTCCCCATCAAACACTCCCAGGGCAGGTACAGCACAGGGTTAGATACAGAGTAAAGCTCCCTCTACGCTGTCCCCCATCAAACACTCCCAGGACAGGTACAGCACGGGGTTAGATACAGAGTAAAGCTCTCTCTACACCATCCCCATCTAACACTCCCAGGACAGGTACAGCACGGGGTTAGATACAGAGCAAAGCTCTCTCTACACCATCCCCATCAAACACTCCCAGGACAGGTACAGCACGGGGTTAGATACAGAGTAAAGCTCCCTCTACACGGTCCATTGAATATTCTGACCTAGAATTTAAAACCCGAATGACAAGTGTGGAAAAACTAATGTGTTATCTAATTATTGTTGCCCTAGTTTGTTGCGGACTGTTGCTGGGGCTCTGTGGCTGCCAGTTGGTCATTAAAGCTGGCTTAGCATCTACAAGGAATGTCCGGCTTTGTGACCTAGGCTTTGATGAGCTGGGTTCGGGGGCCAACAGATGCTGAAATGTAGGCAGGACCGCTCGCAGCTGAGCGAATGAAACCAGACGTTTTTGTTTAAACCAAAAAGCAATAGTGGTCAGTTCATTGATGTTCAACTCCCGGCTTAGGTCTCTGAGTTTCACTGGAAAGAAGAAGTCGGGGTGTCATCAGGATGAGATCACAGCACGAGATCACCTATCGGAGCCTTAACTTCCTGTGAGGGAGCCTTTGGGCTGCTCGCTTCAGCTTCCGATGATGTTTAACCAACGCGATAAGGACATCAGACCATTGGCTTTGCAAATAGCTGGCGAACTGTCCCAGGACGAAAGTGCCACCTTAGTGTTCTTGTGCCTGGATGTTGTTAAAGATTACTCGGCCACCGGGGAAGTGAAAGACCTCTTTGAGATCCTGAGCAAACAGAACCTGCTGAGATTTGAGCTCCTGGCGGAACTGCTTTATCGAATCAAAAGGTTCGATATCCTGAAAAAAATGAAGGCTGATCTGGTGTCATTTGGGAGACGTTTGAAGGATGATCACGGATACATATCTTTATACAGGTAAGACCAACCTCGGAATAACCAGGTGCCTTCTATCTGCCCTGCCCCTTTGGTCTCCTTACTGAAGCCAAGGTTCAGTAAGAAGTCTCACAACACCAGGTTAAAGTCCAACAGGTTTATTTGGACTTACGAGCTTTCGGGGCACTGCTCCTTCATCAGGGGAGTGGAGAGGTTAGTTCACAAACACGGCATATATAGACAAAGACACAATTGCAAGATAATGGTTGTTGAGTCTGTGTCTATATATGCTGTGTTTGTGAACCCACCTCTCCACTCCCCTGATGAAGGAGCGACACTCCGAAAGCTCGTGATTCCAAATAAACCTGTTGGACTTTAACCTGGTGTTGTGAGACTTCTTACCGTGCCCACCCCAGTCCAACGCCGGCATCTCCACATCGAAGCAAAGGTTATAAATGTATTAGAATCAGTCAACTGATTCCAGGGACAAAGGGCTTATCTTATAAGGAAAGGTTGGACAGGTCGGGCCTATATCCGCTGGAATGTAGAAGAATGAGAGATGATCGAATGGAAACGTACAAGCGTCCTGAGGGGACTTGACAGGGTGGATGCTAAAACCAGGGTTTCCCCTTGTGGGAGAGACTCAACACACAGTTAAAAAAACAAGGGGATTCCCACTCAAGAAAGCATGAGACAGGGTCATTGAATATTCTGAGTTAGATAGATACTTAATTGACAGTCAAAGGATATGGGGGGTGGGGAGGGGGGGTGAAGGAAGACAGGAAAACGGAGTCGAGACCACAATCAGATCAGCCACAATCCTTTCGAAAAGTGGAGTAGACCTGAGGGGCCGAATGGCCTACTCCTGCTCCCAACTCGTATTGTGTTATTCTCCAGTTGCTCCTTGCCGGGGTTTAGCAGAGAGCATCGCGATGGCAGCTGTACAAGGTAGATGTTTGCTGCAGTCCGTGACAGGCCTTGGCCAGTGCAGCACGGAAGCCAGCCTTATTCCTCACACCGCAGTGCTTGCAGCCACGGAATATCTCGGTTCAGATGATCTTTTTTGGGCTGCTCTGTGTCACCTTTATTGTCAGGGTGGGGCTGCAACGTGAGTGATTCGTCTGGGCGATGGAGCGTGGGACCCGCCTGAACATTATTGATCTGTCCGTAGGAATAGGAATTGTCCATTCACCCCTCCCGTCCAGCCTGCTCTACCATTCACTTACACCATGGCTCATCTGTCTCCATCTACCTGCCCTGGGTCAGTATTCCTTCATTCACTTGGCCTGAGCTGACCCAAGCCCCGGCTTCCAAAGTTTTTTGTGGGAGAGAGTTCTAGAATTCAGGGATACAGTTACTCCGCGGAATGAAAATAGATGGGTGACGGTGAGAGGGGCTGGGAAGAAGCAGTCGGTGCAGGGATCCCCTGTGGTCGTTCCCCTTAGCAATAAGTATTCCGCTTTGGATACGGTTGAGGGGGACGACATACCAGTGGTGAGCCGCAGTGAGAGGATCTCCGGCACTGAGTCCGTCCCTGTGGCTCAGGAGGGTAAGGAGGAGAGCGGGAGGACAATAGTTATTGGGGACTCGTCAGTTAGAGGGATAGATAGGAGGTTCTGTGGCAGCAAAAGAGACTCGAGGATGGTTTGTTGCCTACCGGATGCCAGGGTCCGTGACGTCTCGGACCGTGTTTTCCGGATTCTTAAGGGGGAGGGGAAACGGTCACAAGTCGTGGTACACATTGGTACCAACGACATAGGTAAGAGAAGGGACGGGGATTTAAAACAGGAATTTCGGGAGCTGGGCTGGAAGCTGAGAGCAAAGACAAAACATGTGGTCATCTCTGGTACGCTACCGGTGCCACGTGATAGCGAGTTGAGGAACAGGGAGAGAGTGCACTTAAACATGTGGTTGCAGGGATGGTGCAGGAGGGAGGGTTTCAGATACGTGGATAATTGGAACACGTTCTGGGGAAGGTGGGACCTCTACAAACAGGACGGGGTGCACCTGAACCAGAGGGGCACCAATATCCTGGGAGGGAAATTTGCTACGGCTCTTCAGGGGGATTTAAACTAATTTGTCAGGGGAGTGGGAAAAGGAGTTGTAGTCCGGAAGTCAGTGTTGAGGGTGGTGAGATATTGGGGAAGGTATCAAGGTCAAGGGTGGGTACCGGTAGACAGGAAGATGGGTTGAAGTGTGTCTACTTCAATGCAAGGAGCATCCGGAACAAGGTGGATGAACTTGGGGCGTGGATTGCTACTTGGGACTACGATGTTGTGGCCATTACGGAGACGTGGGTAGAACAAGGACAGGAATGGTTGTTGGACGTTCCGGGGTATAGATGTTTCAGTAAGTGTAGGGAAGCTGGTAAAAGAGGTGGAGGAGTAGCATTGTTAATCAAGGATAGTTTAACGGCTGCGGAAAAGCACTTTGAGGGGGATATGCACACTGAGGTAATATGGGCTGCAGTTAGAAACAGGAAAGGAGCGGTCACGTTGCTAGGAGTTTACTATAGGCCCCCAAATAGTAATAGAGATGTGGAGGAAGAAATTGCTAAGCAGATTATGGATACGTGTGGGGGTCACAGGGTAGTTGTCATGGGGGACTTTAACTTTCCAAATATTGATTGGAACCTTTGTAGGTCAAATAGTTTGGATGGGGCACTTTTTGTGCAGTGTGTGCAGGAGGGTTTCCTGACACAATATGTGGATAGGCCGACAAGGGGTGAGGCCACATTGGATTTGGTACTGGGAAATGAACCGGGCCAAGTGTTAGATTTGGTTGTGGGAGAGAACTTTGGAGATAGTGACCACAATTCGGTGTCTTTTGTTATTGCAATGGAGAGGGATAGGGCCGGACGGCAGGGCAAGGCTTACAATTGGGGGAGAGGTAATTATGATGCGATTAGGCAAGAATTAGGGGGCATAAGATGGGAACAGAAACTGTCAGGGAAAGGCACTTATGAAAAGTGGAACTTTTTCAAGGAACAAATACTGGGTGTCCTTGATAGGTATGTCCCTGTCAGGCAGGGAGGAAATGGCCGAGTGAGGGATCCGTGGTTCACAAAAGAGGTGGAATGTCTTGTGAAAAGGAAGAGGGAAGCTTATGTAGGGATGAGGAAACAAGGTTCAGATGGCTCGATTGAGGGTTACAAGTTAGCAAGGAACGAGCTGAAAAAGGGGCTGAGGAGAGCTAGGAGGGGACATGAGAAGTCCTTGGCGGGTCGGATCAAGGAAAACCCCAAGGCTTTTTACTCTTATGTGAGGAATAAAAGAATGACCAGGGTGAGGTTAGGGCCGGTCAAGGACAGTGGTGGGAACTTGTGTATGGAATCAGTAGAGATAGGCGAGGTGATGAATGAATACTTTTCTTCAGTGTTCACCAAGGAGAGGGGCCATGTTTTTCAGGAAGAGAAGGTGTTACAGGCTAATAGGCTGGAGGAAATAGATGTTCGGAGGGAGGATGCATTGGCAGTTTTGAATAAACTGAAGGTCGATAAGTCCCCTGGGCCTGATGAAATGTATCCTAGGATTCTTTGGGAGGCGAGGGATGAGATTGCAGAGCCTTTGGCTTTGATCTTTGGGTCCTCGCTGTCCACGGGGATGGTGCCGGAGGACTGGAGAGTGGCAAATGTTGTTCCTCTGTTTAAGAAAGGGAATAGAAATGACCCTGGTAATTATAGACCGGTTAGTCTGACTTCGGTGGTTGGTAAATTGATGGAAAAGGTCCTTAGGGATGGGATTTACGACCATTTAGAAAGATGCGGATTAATCCGGGATAGTCAGCACGGATTTGTGAAGGGCAAATCGTGCCTCACAAATTTGATAGAATTTTTTGAGGAGGTAACTAGGTGTGTTGATGAAGGTAGGGCGGTTGATGTCATATACATGGATTTTAGTAAGGCGTTTGATAAGGTCCCCCATGGTCGGCTTATGATGAAAGTAAGGAGGTGTGGGATAGAGGGAAAGTTGGCCGATTGGATAGGTAACTGGCTGTCTGATCGAAGACAGAGGGTGGTGGTGGATGGAAAATTTTCGGACTGGAGGCAGGTTGCTAGCGGAGTGCCGCAGGGATCGGTGCTTGGTCCTCTGCTCTTTGTGATTTTTATTAATGACTTAGAGGAGGGGGCTGAAGGGTGGATCAGTAAATTTGGTGATGACACCAAGATTGGTGGAGTAGTGGATGAGGTGGAGGGCTGTTGTAGGCTGCAAAGAGACATAGATAGGATGCAAAGCTGGGCTGAAAAATGGCAAATGGAGTTTAACCCTGATAAATGTGAGGTGATTCATTTTGGTAGGACAAATTTAAATGTGGATTACAGGGTCAAAGGTAGGGTTCTGAAGACTGTGGAGGAACAGAGAGATCTTGGGGTCCATATCCACAGATCTCTAAAGGTTGCCACTCAAGTGGATAGAGCTGTGAAGAAGGCATATAGTGTGTTAGCTTTTATTAACAGGGGGTTGGAGTTTAAGAGCCGTGGGGTTATGCTGCAACTGTACAGGACCTTGGTGAGACCGCATTTGGAATATTGCGTGCAGTTCTGGTCACCTCACTATAAGAAGGATGTGGAAGCGCTGGAAAGAGTGCAGAGGAGATTTACCAGGATGCTGCCTGGTTTGGAGTGTCGGTCTTATGAGGAAAGGTTGAGGGAGCTGGGGCTGTTCTCTCTGGAGCGGAGGAGATTGAGGGGAGACTTAATAGAGGTTTATAAAATGATGAAGGGGATAGATCGAGTGAACGTTCAAAGACTATTTCCTCGGGTGGATGGAGCTATTACAAGGGGGCATAACTATAGGGTTCATGGTGGGAGATATAGGAAGGATATCAGAGGTAGGTTCTTCACGCAGAGAGTGGTTGGGGTGTGGAATGGACTGCCTGCAGTGATAGTGGAGTCAGACACTTTAGGAACATTTAAGCGGTTATTGGATAGGCACATGGAGCACACCAGGATGGTAGGGAGTGGGATAGCTTGATCTTGGTTTCAGATGAAGGTCGGCACAACATCGTGGGCCGAAGGGCCTGTTCTGTGCTGTACTGTTCTATATCTATATCTATATCTATAACTCCACGTTAGGAAGTGCTTCATCAAATCATAGAATCCTACAGTGTAGTAGGAGGCCATTTGGCCCATCGAGTCTGCACCAACCACAATCCCACCCAGGCCCGTAACCCCATATATTTACCCTGCTAATCCCTTGACACTAAGGGGCAATTTAGCATAGCCAATCCACCTAACTCACACATCTTGGGACACTAAGGGGCAATTTAGCATGGCCAATCCCCCTAACCTGCACATCCTTTAGGACTCAGCCCTCTTGTTTTGGACTTTCAACTATAGAGGAAATTGTTTCTCCCTATCTCGGAGGTGGCACAGTGGTTAGCACTGCTGCCTCACAGCGCCAGGGAGCCGGGTTCGATTCCTGGCTTGGGTCACTGTCTGTGCGGAGTCTGCACATTCTCCCCGTGTCTGTGTGGGTTTCCTCCGGGTGCTCCGGTTTCCTCCCACAGTCCAAAAGACGGGCTGGTTAGGTGGATTGGCCGTGCTAAATTGACCCTTAATGTCCCAAGACACATAGGGTGGAGCCCTAAAAGATATGCAGGTTAGGTGGATTGGCCATGCTGAATTGCCTCTTAGTTTCAGGGGGATTAGCAGGGTAAATATGTGGCATTGCGGGGTAAGCCGAGGTAAGAGCTGGTGCAGACTCGATGGGCCAAATGGCCTCCTGCACTGTAGGGATTTTATGATCTGTTAACTCCTTTAATCATCTTAAACATCACAATTAGATCACCTGTTAATCTCCTCTACCCAACGGAATATGAGCCTCTTCTATGCAACCTATCCTTGTAATTTAACTCTTCAAGCACTGGTATGACTCTGGTGAATCTGTAAGGCACTCATTCCAAGGCCATTACATATTCCTACAGTGCTCAGAACTAAACACAATAGAATCCCTGCAGTGCAGAAGGAGGCCATTCGGCCCATTGACTTTGCACTGACCACATTCCCACCCAGGCCCTATGCCCGTAACCCCACAAACTTACCCCACTAATCCCCCTAACCTACGCATCCCTGGACACTAAGGGGCAATTTACCATGGCCAATGCACCTAACCTGCACATCTTTGGACTGTGGGAGGAAACCGGAGCACCCGGAGGAAACCCACGCAGACACGGGGAGAATGTGCAAACTCCACACAGACAGTGCCCCAAGCTGGGAATCGAACCCGGGTCCCTGGCACTGTGAGGCAGCAGTGCTAACCACTGTGCCACCCCAGGTCCCTGGCGCTGTGAGGCAGCAGTGCTAACCACTGTGCCACCGTGCCGTCCAGTACTCCGACCAAGACCAAATCTGTAACACAACTTTCACCTCTTCATATTTCTGCAACCTTAATAATTTTGGGGATTCAGACAATGGACTGTCGATAAGTTCAGGGAAACTAACTGAGGCTTGGTATCTCTATCTCTGTCTCTCTTTAACACATGATGTGGCGATGCCGGCGTTGGACTGGGGTGGGCACAATAAGAAGCCTCACAACACCAGGTTAAAGTCCAACAGGTTTATTTGGTAGCACAAGCCACTAGCTTTCGGAGCGCTGCTCCTTAATCAGGTGAGTGGGAATCCTATTCACAAACAGGGCATATAAAGACACAAACTCAGTTTACAAGATAATGGTTGGAATGCGAGTCTTTACAGGTAATCAAGTCTTAAAGGTACAGACAATGTGAGTGAAGAGAGGGTTAAGCACAGGTTAAAGAGATGTGTATTGTCTCCAGCCAGGACAGTTAGTGAGATTTTGCAAGCCCAGGCAAGTTGTGGGGGTGACAGATAGTATGACATGAACCCAAGATCCCGGGTGAGGCCGTCCTCATGTGTGCGGAACTTGGCTATCAGTTTCTGCTCAGTGACTCTGCGCTGTGTGTCCATTCTGGGCCTCCCTTGTTGATTCTTCTGTCTGGAACTTCTTTAACACAGGCAGCTGCTGGTGGATATCAGTGAAAACCTCTCTCAAGAAGACCTGCAATCAATTTTCTTTATATTACGTTGTCAAATACCGAAAGGTCACCAGGAAGCGATGAAGGTAATTTTAATATTCTAGGGGTTCTGCCTTGGGCTCAGGCTCACGGATTGTAAGTGCAGGTAGCAGCTTGTGTGCAGGGAGGATAATCTGGCGTCTGCCAAGTCTGCCCTGGGGTAAACACCACAAACCGCAGAGTCTCGTCATTAACACAGCCGGGGGCTTTTATTTTCCTTTTTCAAATTCAAGCCACAGAATCAGGAACTGCTCCTGGGCAGCAGCTTGGCACTGCTCTCAGCGACGCCACAGTCAGAGCGGCTGGACATCTGAGGCTGCAGCCATTTTGAGCCCAGCAAGATCCCAGAAAGGCACTTCTTGTATAAAGATGAGGTCACCTAGTCTGCAGCGCGGCAAATGCGTATTTTATTGTTGGCGCCATCTGATCCCTCTTTGAAAATCCACATAGTTCTCTAAATATCTCCAGTGATCGTCATAGAAAACATAGAATCCCTACATTACAGAAGGAGGCCATTTGGCCCACTGAGTCTGCACCAACTCTCCAAAAGAGCATCTTACCCAGGCCCTTTCCCTGTAACCGCTTGGGACACTAAGGGGTAATTTAGCATGGCCAATCCCCCTAACCAACACATCTTTGGACACTAAGGGGTAATTTAGCATGGCCAATCCACCTAACCTACTCACCTTTGGGCATTAAGGGGCAATTTAGTATGGCCAATCCACCTAACCTACACATCTTTGGACACTAAGGGGCAATTTAGCATGGCCAATCCCCCTAACCAACATATCTTTGGGCATTAAGGGGCAATTTACAATGGCCAATCCCTCTAACCTACACATCTTTGGACACTAAGAGGTAATTTACCATGGCCAATCTCCCTAACCTACACATCTTTGGAATGTGGGAGGAAACCGGAGCACCCGGAGGAAATCCACACAGACACGGGGAGAATGTGCAGACTCCACACAGACAGTGACCCCAAGCTGGGAATCGAACCCGGGTCCCTGGCGCTGTGAGGCAGCAGTGCTAACCACTGTGCCACCATGCCACCCTTTAAGTCTCTCACTCAGCTGACTTTGTATCTGAGAATCAGACCCAGCATTTGATTCTCTATTGGATTAAAGATATCCTGATCCAGCAAGCCACCCCGAATACATTCCATTCCTGACATTCCTTCACTTTCTCTTTCCTGATCTCATTTCCCATCCCATAGCACTCGGCTTTTTTATTATTATAGGAATGTGGACTTTGTTTCCTGGAATTTCCCATCCTGAGATGGTGAGTCACCTTCCTGAACCATCTGGTGCAGCCACACCCACAGTGCTGTTCGGGAGGGAGTGCCAGGATTTTGACCCAATGACAGTGAAGGGATGGACGATGTATTTCCAAGTCAGGATGGTGGGTGGCTTGGTGGGGAACCAGCAGGTGACGCTGTTTCCATACAAGCAACAAGTAATATTCACGCCATACAAGTAGTACCAGGCAATGGCCATCTCTAATAAGAGAGAATCTCACCATCGCCCCAAGACATTTGATGGCATTGCCATCACTAAATCCCCCACTATCAGCATCCTGGGGGTTACCACTGACCATCACTGAATCCCTCCCACTATCAACATCCTGGGAGTTACCACTGACCATCACTAAATCCCCCACTATCAACATCCTGGGAGTTACCATTGAACGGAAACTGAACTGGACTAGCCATATACATACTAGTCACTCTCTAAATTACAACCAGGTTTTGTGTCTTCCAGAATATCCTGGGCCTCCCTTGTTGATTCTTCTGTCTGGAACTTCTTCTTTGGTACCTTTGCTATCTAGATGGGGCTTTCTCTAAGACCTAGATGAAGCTGAGAGCCAGCGATTTTCTCTCTGTTGAGAGCTGTGATCTTTGACAGGTGGCAGTTGCTCTCTCTTTGTCCCACTCCCCCCTTCTTTTATACCTGTGACGACATATCAATATTTCCCACAATAGGATTGGTCCGAGGTTGCCAAAACCATCAGATTTAAATTTAATAGGTTCCTGGTATCTAAGTGCCTGATTGAAATTGATTGGCTAAATTCCAAAGCCTGTTGCCTTGGTAACATTGCTGCTCGGCCTTTCAATATTAATGTTTCAGTTTGGACTCTCTGTGTACCTGCTTTTTAAATCTCTTAAGCGCAGAAAAAGCTCCACCTTTTAACGGGACCTCGTAATGTTTTACAAACACCAATCTAAAATCACTCTGTCCAACTTCACAACACTATCCTGTCAAGGTCTCTCTGAATTCTGTGCTGCGCAATTGCCCCATATTCTTCAGGAGACCGAAGATTTGTTTAACTCAGACTCTCCTCCAAGCCTCGCGCCCAGTACTGTATCGGGTTAGGATTTGGGCAGGGTCTGTTCCTGAGCTAACAGAAGGCTTTTTATCTGACAGACTTTCCTGGATTTAATCGTCGAGCTGGAAAAACTCACCATGATTGATGCAAATAACTTGGAAGTGGTGGAACAGTGTCTGAAGACTATTGGGAGAATCGATCTGAGCAAGATGATTTTAAAATACAAACAAACGGGTGAATGTGAGTAAGCACTTGGAATGTGGGAGAGTGGACACTGGGGGGAATGGACACTGGGGGGAGTGGACACTGGGGGGAGTGGACACTGAGGGGAGTGGACACTGGGGGGAGTGGGCACTGGGGGGAGTGGACGCTGGGGGGAGTGGACACTGGGGGGAGTGGACACTGTGGGGGAATGGACACTGTGGGGGAAATGGACACTGTGGGGAATGGACACTGGGGCGAAATGGACACTGGGGGGAGTGGACACTGTGGGGGAGTGGACCCTGTGGGGGAGTGGACCCTGTGGGGGAGTGGACCCTGTGGGGGAGTGGACCCTGTGGGGGAGTGGACCCTGTGGGGGAGTGGACCCTGTGGGGGAGTGGACCCTGTGGGGGAGTGGACCCTGTGGGGGAGTGGACCCTGTGGGGGAGTGGACACTGTGGGGGAGTGGACCCTGTGGGGGAGTGGACCCTGTGGGGGAGTGGACCCTGTGGGGGAGTGGACCCTGTGGGGGAGTGGACCCTGTGGGGGAGTGGACCCTGTGGGGGAGTGGACCCTGTGGGGGAGTGGACCCTGTGGGGGAGTGGACCCTGTGGGGGAGTGGACCCTGTGGGGGAGTGGACACTGTGGGGGAGTGGACACTGTGGGGGAGTGGACACTGTGGGGGAGTGGACACTGTGGGGGAGTGGACACTGTGGGCGAAATGGACACTGTGGGCGAAATGGACACTGTGGGGGAATGGACACTGTGGGGGAGTGGACACTGTGGGGAGTGGACACTGTGGGGGAATGGACACTGTGGGGGAGTGGACACTGTGGGGAGTGGACACTGTGGGGGAATGGACACTGTGGGGGAGTGGACACTGTGGGGAGTGGACACTGTGGGGGAATGGACACTGTGGGGGAATGGACACTGTGGGGGAGTGGACACTGTGGGGAGTGGACACTGTGGGGGAATGGACACTGTGGGGGAATGGACACTGTGGGGAGTGGACACTGTGGGCGAAATGGACACTGTGGGCAAAATGGACACTGTGGGGAGTGGACACTGTGGGCGAAATGGACACTGTGGGGGAATGGACACTGTGGGGGAATGGACCCTGTGGGGGAGTGGACACTGTGGGGAGTGGACACTGTGGGGGAGTGGACACTGTGGGCGAAATGGACACTGTGGGCAAAATGGACACTGTGGGGAGTGGACACTGTGGGGGAATGGACACTGGGGGAATGGACACTGTGGGGGAATGGACACTGTGGGGGAATGGACACTGGGGGAATGGACACTGTGGGGGAATGGACACTGTGGGGGAATGGGCACTGTGGGGGAATGGACACTGTGGGGGAATGGACACTGGGGGAATGGACACTGTGGGGGAATGGACACTGTGGGGGAATGGACACTGGGGGAATGGACACTGTGGGGGAATGGACACTGGGGGAATGGACACTGTGGGGGAGTGGACACTGTGGGGGAATGGGCACTGTGGGGGAGTGGACACTGTGGGGGAATGGACACTGTGGGGGAATGGGCACTGTGGGGGAATGGGCACTGTGGGGGAATGGGCACTGTGGGGGAGTGGACACTGAGGGGAATGGACACTGTGGGGAGTGGACACTGTGGGCGAAATGGACACTGTGGGGGAATGGACACTGTGGGCGAAATGGACACTGGGGGAGTGGACACTGTGGGGGAATGGACACTGTGGGCGAAATGGACACTGGGGGAGTGGACACTGTGGGGGAATGGACACTGT
Source organism: Mustelus asterias (assembly GCF_964213995.1). Lineage (NCBI taxonomy): Eukaryota > Metazoa > Chordata > Chondrichthyes > Carcharhiniformes > Triakidae > Mustelus > Mustelus asterias. The sequence goes on along the minus strand of NC_135814.1, from coordinate 103,335,379 downwards.
GGGGGAGTGGACACTGTGGGGGAATGGACACTGTGGGGGAATGGACACTGTGGGCGAAATGGACACTGTGGGGGAATGGACACTGTGGGGGAATGGACACTGTGGGGGAATGGACACTGAGGGGAATGGGCACTGTGGGGGAGTGGACACTGAGGGGGAGTGGACACTGTGGGGGAATGGACACTGAGGGGAATGGACACTGAGGGGAATGGACACTGGGGGGAGTGGACACTGGGGGGAATGGACACTGGGTGTAGTGGACACTGGGGACTGGGGTAACACTGGGGAGAATGATATTGAGTGTTTAATTGAATGGACAAAGCGCTTTAAAAAAAATTCACAGGTTGTGGGCGTCGCTGGCTAGGCCAGCAATTATTGCCTGTCTGTAATTGCCCCTTGAGAAGGTGTTGGTGAGCTGCTGCCTGCTGGAACCGCTGCAGTCCATGTGGTGTAGGTACACCCACAGTGCTGTTAGGGAGAAAGTTCCAGGATTTTGACCCAGTGACAGTGAAGGAACGGCCGATATATTTCCGAGTCGGGATGGTGAGTGACTTGGAGGGGAGCCTCCAGGTGGGGGTGTTCCCAGGGATCTGCTGCTCTTGTCCTTCGAGATGGATTTCAGTGTCGGCGAATGCAAAATTATCCACTTTCCACTTGAAGAAGGAGAACAGAATGCTTTCTAACTGCGAGTAACAGTGGAAATCCAGAGAGACTTCGGGGATGGTGTCTGGGAATGTAGACCTTTAAAATCATAGAATCCCTACAGTGCAGGAAGAGGCCATTCAGCCCATCGAGTCTGCACCGACTCTCCGACAGAGTATCAGCTCACGGAGCCGCATCCCGCCCTATCCCCATAGCCCCACACATTTACCCCACTAAGCCCCAAAACCTGCACATCTTTGGACACTAAGGGGCAATTTAGCACGGCCAATCCGCCTAACCCACACATCTTTGGACTGTGGGAGGAAACCAGAGCACCCGGAGGAAACCCACGCAGACACGGGGTGGACGGTGTCTCCACACAGACAGTGACCCAAGCTGCGATTCGAACCCGGGTCCCCGTCTCTGTGAGGCAGCAGTGCTAACCACTGTGACCCCGTGCCGCGCGGTTTCTCCATGCAAAAGATGTGGCAATTATTACAAAGTCACTTGTTAACTTTAAATCCAAGATTGAGAGAGTTTGCCAACAAAGCTATTGAAGAATATAGGACGAAGGTGATATATGGAGTTAGGCTGCAGATCAGCTGTAACCTCCCTGACTGGTGGGACATGCCTAAGCAGCTAAATGGCCTTCTGCTATTGTTAAGTTAGACTGATTAGAGGGAGTTACAGGCTGTTGCTGGGGGTAGATTTGTTATAGGGAGTTACAGGCTGTTGCTGGGGGTAGATTGGTTATAGGGAGTTACAGGCTGTTGCTGGGGGTAGATTGGTCAGTGGAGTTTGAGGTAATTGTGTTGTTAGTGATGTTACGGTTTGTAATATCTTGTCTCTTTCTCTCAGCTCCAGGAGCTCATTCTGCGGGAAGGTCTGATGCGTATCAGAATGTTATCCCAATTTTTGTTCCCTGTCAGGAACGGGGAATTGGCGCTGGACGATTAGAACGAAACCGGGTAGGTATCCCTGAAAACTATTAACAGTGCTCACAGCAATCCGTGTGTGTGTGTGTGGTTCCTGGATGTGTGTGTGTGTGTTTGAGTGTGAGGTTAGTGGGGTTTGGGTGTGTGTGTGTGTCTGCCTGTGTGTTTACGTGGGTGTGTGTGTGTTTGTATATGGTTAGTGGGGGTGTGTATGGGTGGTGTTAGCAGGGGTTTGGTGTGTGCTTGTGTTTTAGTTTATTTATTATTAGTCACAAGCAGGCTTACATTAACACTGCAACGAAGTTACTGGCGCCTGTTCGGGTACACTGAGGGAGAATTTAGCACGGCCAATCCACCTAACCAGCACGTCTTTCAGACTGTGGGAGGAAACCGGAGCACCCTGAGGAAACCCACACAGACACGGGGAGAATGTGCAGACTCCGCACAGACAGTGACCCAAGCCGGGAATTGAACCCAGGTCCCTGGCACTGTGAGGCAGCAGCGCTAACCACTGTGCCACCCCTGTACTTTGTACATGATATGACTCCAACTGATGAAGAGTTTGCCCCCTGATTCCCACTGACTCCAGTTTTGCTGGGGCTGCTTGATGTCACACTCAGTCAAATGTCAAGGGCAGTCACTCTCACCTCACCTCGAGTTTAGCTCTTTTGTCCAGGTCAGATTAGGGCTGTCGTGAGGTCAGGAGCCAAGTGACCCTGATAGAATCCAAACTTAGCATCAGTGAGCAGGCTATTGCTGAGTTGGTGCCACATGATTGTACTGTGAACTAACTTTTCCATCATTTTGCTGATATCGAGAGTAGACTGATAGTTTAAAGTTTATTTATTGTTGTCACAAGTAAGGCTTACGTTAACACTGCAATGAAGTTGCTGCGAAAATCCCCTAGTCGCCACACTCTGGCGCCTGTTCGGGTACACTGAGGGAGAATTTAGCACGGCCAATGCACCCTAACCAGCACGTCTTTCAGACTGTGGGAGGAAACCCACGCAGACACGGGGAGAACGTGCAGACTCTGCACAGACAGTGACCCAAGCCGGGAATCGAACCCGGGTCCCTGGTGCTGTGAGGCTGTACCGATAGGGGGGTAGTTGAACTGAATTTGTCCTGCTTTTTTCTGGATAGGATATACCTGAGCAATTTTCCACATTGCCAGGTAGATGTCAGTGTTGTAGCTGTACTGGAACAGCATGACTAGGAGCGCAAGTCATCGGTACTGTTACCAGAATGTTGTCAGCACCCATTGCCCCTGCAGGTATCCAGTGCACTTAGCAGCTTGTTGGTACCTTGAAATGAATTGGCTTCAGTGACGCCGGGGGCATCCATAAGACATAGGAGCAGAAGTAGGCCATTCGGCCCCTCGCATCTGCTCCGCCATTCAGGGAATGAATTGCTCCCCATTCACTGAGCTGCCGTGCCACGTGTGTGTGGTTAGCAGGGGGGGTGTATGGGTGGGGTTAGCGTGGCGTGAGTATGGTTTTCTCTCTATCTTCACCTGGCTGTCATTCTCACGTACCTTCCAGCAGGTGAGCAGGTGTACAGGCAGCGGTCAGTTACTGAGACAACATGTTCACTCAAGATCATCTGAGGCTTCATGTAAGTAACACCAGCTGAATCAGAACAATCTGTGTACCTGGTCTGTGGGAGTGTTTGCCGTTTATAAGACCATAAGGCATAGGAACAGAATTAGACCACTTGGCCCATCAAGTCTGCTCCGTCATTCAATCTTGGCTGATATTTTTCTCATCCCCATTCTCCTGCCTTTTCCCCATAACCCCTGATCCCCTTATTAATCAAGAACCTATCTATCTCTGTCTTAAAGACACTCAATGACCCGGCCTCCACAGCCTTCTGCGGCAAAGAGTTCCACAGATTCACCACCCTCTGGCTGAAGAAATTCCTCCTCATCTCTGTTTTAAAGGATCGTCCCTTTAGCCTGAGGTTGTGCCTCTGGTTCTAGTTTTAGCAACCCCCGTGTTATAGTTTCTGCACCAAATGTATCTAGAATTTAAGGCTGAGAGAAAAGTTTTTTACACAGTGGTTTCAGAGCCTCTGTCCTGTGATTATCATAGAAACCCTACAGTACAGAAAGAGGCCATTCGGCCCATCGAGTCTGCACCGACCACAATCCCACCCAGGCCCTACCCCCATATCCCTACATATTTTACCCACTAATCCCTCTAATCTACGCATCCCAGAACACTAAGGGGCAATTTTAGCATGGCCAATCAACCTAACCCGCACATCTTTGGACTGTGGGAGGAAACCGGAGCACCCGGAGGAAACCCACGCAGACACGAGGAGAATGTGCAAACTCCACACAGACAGTGACCCAAGCCGGGAATCGAACCCAGGACCCTGGAGCTGTGAAGCAGCAGTGCTAACCACTGTGCTACCGTGCCGCCCCTGGGCAGTTGTTTGTGTTCTAACCAGCCCTTTCGCCTGGAAGAGCACAGACTATCCACATATCTATTGCACGTTGGTTAATGAAGTCAATTTTTAAAAAAGTTTATTTTTTAGTGTCACAAGCAGGCTTACATTAACACTGCAATGAAGTTACAGTGAAAATCCCCTAGTCGCCACACTCCGGCGCATGTTCGGGTACACTGAGGGAGAATTTAGCACGGCCAATGCACCCTAACCAGCACGTCTTTCGGACTGTGGGAGGAAACCGGAGCACCCGGAGGAAACCCCCGCAGACACGGGGAGAACGTACAGACTCCACACAGACAGTGACCCAAGCCGGGAATCGAACCCGGGTCCCTGGCGCTGTGAGGCAGCAGCGCCAACCACTGTGCCACCGTGCCGAAAGGGGGGGGAAGGGGAATACCTGACACTTCAGGTGAGAGTCCTGAGTGAAGCTGGGGACTTTCTCAGCCTCGGCCAGGGTAGGTTTTAAGTGACTGTCCAGAAAGCAGTGTTGTTAATGTGCTGGCCACTGACTGTGATTGGAGCAGAATCTCCCCCCCCCCCCCCCCCCCCGCCGACACCATCACCCGCTCCTCACGGACAGTCGGGATTGTGCGGATTGACTGAAGGTCTGATTCCAGAATGACATTCATCGTGTCCGTTTATACTCTACAGCTGAAGAGCATCATTCAGAGACGTTGAGGAACCCGGTGCCTGAATTGTCTGAAGCTGCAGCCACTGGATACACAGGACCGCAGGTGAGAAGACACACATTGATGGGGAGGAGACGGTCAGCATGTGTCAACGGGAGGGGATCAAAGAATAAATGCATGTGTGTGTGCGTGTGTGTGTGCATTGCGTGTGTGTGTGCATTGCGTGTGTGTGTGCATTGCGTGTGTGTGTGTGCATTGCGTGTGTGTGTGTGCATTGCGTGTGTGTGTGCATTGCGTGTGTGTGTGCATTGCGTGTGTGTGTGCATTGCGTGTGTGTATGTGTGTGCATTGCATGTGTGTGCATTGTGTGTGTGTGCACGTGCATGCGCACATGTGTGCGTGTTGCACATGTGCGTGCGTGTTGCATGTGTGTACGTATGCACACGCGTGTGTGGAGGATTGGAGACAGTGTAACCATGCACACACCCCCACTCCCACCACTGGCAGAGTAGCCACCGCACTCCATTACGCCCAGTGACAACCTGGACAAAGTTACACCTCGAGGAGTCTGAGGCCTCGGTGTAGGGCCAGCACCACAACAAGTGAATGGTGACCGTCCCCCGGTCAGACCCAGGCTGTGCTGCGGTAAACCAAGCTCATACCAAACCAATCAGATTCACCATCTCCGATCCAATATGGTGCTCTGAGCTTCTGCCTTCTCAGCCCTAACCTCCAGGTCTCTGAGCCAGAAAGGTTGTTAATCCAGAACGCCATTCTCAAAGCCCTGAGCACAAATTTTAGATTTGCTGCTTTCAGGAGGCGGTACTGAGGGAGTGCTGCACTGCCCGAGATGCCACATTTCAGATAAGATGTTAAACAAAGGCCCCATCAAATCTCACGGCAGAATTTAGAGTAGGAAAGGGCAGTTCCCCCTTCACTGTGTCCTGGCCAACGGTATCCATCGATCAACATCTGTAAAACGGTGTACCCAATCATTCACCTCATCGCTATCTGTGCCAATCCCGTAACAGTGGCTGTACGTCAAATGAAATTGATTGGCTGTGAATCTCTTCCTGAAGTTGTAAAAGGTGCTATATAAATGCAATTCATTCCCTGCGTCGCTGTGCTCTATTACAGAATAGGCTGGAGACGTACAGGGTGCAGAGTACACCCCTCGGACTCTGCTTAATCATCGATTGTATCGGAAACGATGCAGGTAGGATAGTGTTCACCTGCACTGTGTGGGAGGTGACTCAGTCTGCAGTGAGCACTCCCTATTCCCCATTCCCTGTGTATTACTCCCCATTCCCTGTGTGTTACTCCCATTCCCTGTGTGTTACTCCCACTCCCCGTGCGTCACTCCCATTCCCCGTGTGTCACTCCCATTCCCCGTGCGTCACTCCCATTCCCTGTGCGTTACTCCCATTCCCTGTGCGTTACTCCCATTCCCTGTGTGTCACTCCCATTCCCCGTGCGTCACTCCCATTCCCCGTGCGTCACTCCCATTCCCCGTGCGTCACTCCCACTCCCTGTGTGTTACTCCCATTCCCTGTGTGTTACTCCCATTCCCTGTGTGTTACTCCCACTCCCCGTGCGTCACTCCCATTCCCCGTGTGTTACTCCCATTCCCTGTGCGTCACTCCCACTCCCTGTGCGTTACTCCCATTCCCTGTGTGTTACTCCCATTCCCTGTGTGTTACTCCCATTCCCTGTGTGTTACTCCCATTCCCTGTGTGTTACTCCCATTCCCTGTGTGTCACTCCCATTCCCTGTGTGTCACTCCCATTCCCTGTGTGTCACTCCCATTCCCTGTGTGTCACTCCCATTCCCTGTGTGTTACTCCCATTCCCTGTGTGTTACTCCCACTCCCCGTGCGTCACTCCCATTCCCTGTGTGTTACTCCCATTCCCTGTGTGTTACTCCCACTCCCCGTGCGTCACTCCCATTCCCTGTGTGTTAGTCTCATTGCCGATAGACTCTCCCTGTTCCCGGTGTGTTGAGTTTGTCCTCTGTTTTCCAGAATTATTGAAGAGGACGTTTGAGGCACTCCGGTTCCGGGTTCTGCTCCACTTGTGTGTTGCCCTGGATGAGATGAAGCAGATTCTGAGAGAGACAGCGCGGCGGGAGGACCTGGCTGCTCTCGACTGTTTTGTCTGCTGTATTGTGAGCAGAGGGACAGTGGACTCGGTGTTGGCCATTGATGGGATCTACCCCGGCCTCGCCTTTGAGCAAATCCAGCAATATTTCAAAGGGCAGGGCTGTCGGGCCCTGCTGGGGAAACCCAGACTGTTCTTTGTCCAGGATTTCCTCACGCCCACTGCTGACGCTGACAATCTCCTGGAGACGGACACAGCTCAGAGGAACGGGGAGGTGGTCCAGGCTGACAGTCGCGTCTGGGAGGAAGTGGTTCCTCAGGAAGCCGACATCCTGTGGAGTTGCTGCCGGGTGTCGGAGCACGTGCTGATCCAGGCACCCCAGCAAGTGTCGTCATTCATGCGAGAGCTGACAGACTGCCTGCTCCAACATCAGCACAGGTGAGTACCGGAGAGGCATCAGATACAGCGACTGAACCCAGACACAGGTAAACGCAGACCTCCCTGTCACAGGTAAACGCAGACCTCTCTGTCACAGGTAAACGCAGACCTCCCTGTCACAGGTAAACGCAGACCTCCCTGTCACAGGTAAACGCAGACCTCCCTGTCACAGGTAAACGCAGACCTCCCTGTCACAGGTAAACGCAGACCTCCCTGTCACAGGTAAACGCAGACCTCTCTTTCACAGGTAAACGCAGACCCCTCCAGTCACAAGTAAACGCAGACCTCCCTGTCACAGGTAAACGCAGACCTCCCTGTCACAGGTAAACGCAGACCTCTCTTTCACAGGTAAATGCAGACCCCTCCAGTCACAGGTAAACGCAGACCTCCCTGTCACAGGTAAATGCAGACCCCTCCAGTCACAGGTAAACATAGACTCCCCCAGTCATAGGTAAACGCAGACCCCTCCAGTCACAGGTAAACGCAGACCCCTCCAGTCACAGGTAAACGCAGACCCCTCCAGTCACAGGTAAACGCAGACCTCCCTGTCACAGGTAAACGCAGACCTCCCTGTCACAGGTAAACGCAGACCTCTCTTTCACAGGTAAACGCAGACCCCTCCAGTCACAGGTAAACGCAGACCTCCCTGTCACAGGTAAATGCAGACCCCTCCAGTCACAGGTAAACATAGACTCCCCCAGTCACAGGTAAACGCAGACCCCTCCAGTCACAGGTAAACGCAGACCCCTCCAGTCACAGGTAAACGCAGACCTCACTGTCACAGGTAAACGCAGACCCCTCCAGTCACAGGTAAACGCAGACCCCTCCAGTCACAGGTAAACGCAGACCTCCCTGTCACAGGTAAACGCAGACCCCTCCAGTCACAGGTAAACGCAGACCCCTCCAGTCACAGGTAAACGCAGACCTCACTGTCACAGGTAAACGCAGACCCCTCCAGTCACAGGTAAACGCAGACCCCTCCAGTCACAGGTAAACGCAGACCTCACTGTCACAGGTAAACGCAGACCCCTCCAGTCACAGGTAAACGCAGACCCCTCCAGTCACAGGTAAACGCAGACCTCCCTGTCACAGGTAAACGCAGACCCCTCCAGTCACAGGTAAACGCAGACCCCTCCAGTCACAGGTAAACGCAGACCTCCCTGTCACAGGTAAACGCAGACCCCTCCAGTCACAGGTAAACGCAGACCCCTCCAGTCACAGGTAAACGCAGACCTCCCTGTCACAGGTAAACGCAGACCCCTCCAGTCACAGGTAAACGCAGACCTCCCTGTCACAGGTAAATGCAGACCCCTCCAGTCACAGGTAAACGCAGATCCCTCCAGTCACAGGTAAACGCAGACCTCCCTGTCACAGGTAAACGCAGACCTCCCTGTCACAGGTAAACGCAGACCCCTCCAGTCACAGGTAAACGCAGACCCCTCCAGTCACAGGTAAACGCAGACCTCCCTGTCACAGGTAAACGCAGACCCCTCCAGTCACAGGTAAACGCAGACCTCCCTGTCACAGGTAAATGCAGACCCCTCCAGTCACAGGTAAACGCAGATCCCTCCAGTCACAGGTAAACGCAGACCTCACTGTCACAGGTAAACGCAGACCCCTCCAGTCACAGGTAAACGCAGACCCCTCCAGTCACAGGTAAACGCAGACCCCTCCAGTCACAGGTAAATGCAGACCTCCCTGTCACAGGTAAACACAGACCTCCCTGTCACAGGTAAACGCAGACCTCCCTGTCACAGGTAAACGCAGACCTCCCTGTCACAGGTAAACACAGACCCCTCCAGTCACAGGTAAACATAGCCCCCCCCCCCCAGTCACAGGTAAACACAGACTCCCCCCTCAACACAGGTAAACCCAGAGACCCCCCCCATCACAGGTAAGCCTAGAGGACCCCCCCCACTCCCTGTCACAGGCTGGGCTGGCAGGGGGCTGCTGCAGCGCAGTGGGTAAATGTGATGTGTATTGATGAAAGATGCAATGAAGTGAAGGGGTAGAGGAAGGGGAGTGTGCCATTCAGCCCCTCCAGACTGTTCTGCCAGCACAGCAGTTTACAAATAGCATTGGAATGCTTGGCTTTATTCAAAGAGTTCACATTATATTAAATACTTTATTTAACACTGATTGGGCCTCAGCTGGAGGGCTCCGGACTTGGTGTTCCATGCACCGGACTTGAGGAAAGCTGTCAGTATGTTGGAGAGGGCGCTGAGGTTTATTGTGCTGTAACAGTGTGGTTCAACTGGAACAATGTCACTGTTTGTATCTCGGCAGTACCCTCTCTCTCTCTCTCTCTCTGCAGGTGTGATGTGGTGTCGATGCTAACAGAGGTGAACAGGCAAACAATGCTGAGAAACCGCCGCCTGGCCGGGGAGGAGCCCACCCCCCTGGTCCTCCGACACACCCTGAGGAAGAAACTGATCTTCCCCTGAGGGCCGCTCACTGCTTTCTGACCACGCGCACTGGTTCACTGTAACTGTCTTCAACACTACACGAGCAAACTCCGAGCGATGGTGCCTGCACTCTTCAATAAGCAAAGCTTGAGGCAGAGGGGGCACAATCAGGAGAAGAGAATCAAGCCCACCAAGGGAGCTAGGATGGGCAGGAGGGATCTTCGAGCAGGACAGGGGGAGTAACACCGAGAGAGATCCAGACTGAGCTAGCAGGATTAACACAGGGAGTGATCTAGACTGGGGTAGAGGGATTAACTCGAGAGATCTAGACTGCGGTAGAGGGATTAACTCGAGAGATCTAGACTGCGGTAGAGGGATTAACTCGAGAGATCTAGACTGGGGTAGAGTGATTAACACAGGGACTGATCTAGACTAACATAGAGGGATTAACACAGGGAGAGATCTAGACTGCGGTAGAGGGATTAACTCGAGAGATCTAGACTGGGGTAGAGTGATTAACACAGGGACTGATCTAGACTAACATAGAGGGATTAACACAGGGAGAGATCTAGACTGCGGTAGAGGGATTAACTCGAGAGATCTAGATTAGCGTAGAGGGATTAGCACAAGGAGAGATCTAGACTGGGCTAGAGGGATTAACTCGAGAGATCTAGACTGGGCTAACAGGATTAACATAGGGCGAGATCTAGACTAAGGTAGAGGGACTAACACCGAGAGAGATCTAGACTGGGGTAGAGGGATTAACCCGAGAGTTTCCTCCGGGTGCTCCAGTTTCCTCCCATCGTCCAAAAATGTGTAGGTTAGGGGGAGTGGCCATGCAAAATTGCCCCCTTAGTGTCCAAGGATGTGCAGGCTAGTCGGATTAGTGGGGTGAATGTGTGGGGCTATGGGGATAGGGCTGGTGGTCTGCCCTGAGTAAGATCCTCTATTGGAGAGTCAGTGCAAACTCGATGGGCCGAATGGCCTCCTTCTGCACTGTGGAGATTCTGTGATTCTAGACTGGGATCAGGGCATTGACCTGGGATCTAGACCAGGTTTGAGGACTCGATATTGGGAGGAATTTGGGACAGGGAGGGGTTAAGAAATGACGTGTGGGCTGTAGGAAGCCTTGAATGCTATATCACGCTTCATCACTTAATAAAATATTTTACTCAATGTGTTCAGTTTGAAGTCTTGTAACTATCACCATCATCATTGTGCTTTTCAGTTTGGGGACCCTAATGGAAACTTTTCACATTATCCATTGAGGGTGTGATTATATGTAGTGTAGCTAATAAGACATTACTGGAGTACTGGCTACAATTCTGGGCCAAGCTACTCTGACACCAGGGAATGGACTGTAAGTTAAAGTATATTTATTAGTCAAAAGTAGGCTTACACTAACACTGCACAGTAAGAAGTCTCACAACACCAGGTTAAAGTCCAACAGGTTTATTTGATAGCACGAGCTTTCGGAGCACTGCTCCTTCCTCAGGTGAGTGGACTCAGGAGCAGTGCTCCGAAAGCATGTGATTCCAGATAACCTATTGGACTTTAACCTGGTGTTGTGAGACTTCTTACTGCTGCCACCCCAGTCCCATGCCTGCCTCTCCACATCATTAACGCTGCAATGAAGTTACTGTGAAAACCCCCTAGTCGCCACACTCTGGTGCCTGTTCGGGTTACACTGAGGGAGAATTTAATATGGCCAATCCACCTAACCTGGCTAATTCTGGCTACTCCTGCAGCCGGGAATACATAGGAAATAGGAGCTGGAATAGGCCATTTGGCCCGACAAGCCTGTTCTGCTGTTCAGTAAGATTGTGGCTGATCTTCCATCTCAGCTACACTTTCCAGCTCACTCCCCATATCCCTCGATTCCCCCAATTCCCAAAACTCCTGATCCCGAGCTCGACCATGCTCAGCATCTGAGAATCCACTGCTCTGCAGGAGAGAATTCCAAAGATTCACAATCCCATGGGAGTGAAGAAATTCTCCCCTCATGTCAGTCCAAAACGGCTGACCCCGTATCCTGAGACTGGTGGTCCACAGATCTAATCTCACCAACCAATGGCAATCACCTCTAAGAATCTCAAGATCTCCTCTCATTCTTCTAAACCCCAAAGAATATAGATCTAGTCTACCCAGTCTCCCCTCATTTTTACTTCAATTGTGGAACATGGGCGTCATTGGCTGGCCAGCATTTATTGCCCATCCCTAGTTGCCCTTGAGAAGGTGGTGGTGAGCTGCCTTCTTGAATCGCTGTACTCCATGTGCTGTGGGTTGATCCACAATGCCGTTAGGGAGGGAATTCCAGGATTTTGACCCAGCGACTGTGAAGGAACGGCGATATATTTCCAAGTCAGGATGGTGAGTGGCTTGGAGGGGAACTTGCAGGTGGTGGAGTTCCCATGTATCTGCTGCCCTTGTCCTTCGAGATGGAAGTGGCCGTGGGCTTGGAAGATGCTGTCTAAGGATCTTTGGTGAGTTGCTGCAGTGCATCTTGTAGATAGTACACACTGCTGCTACTGAGCGTCGGTGGTGGAGGGATTGAATGTTTGTGGATGTGGTGCCAATCAAGCGGGGCTGCTTTATCCTGGATGGTGTCGAGCTTCTTGAGTGTTGTTGGAGCTGCACCCATCCAGACAAGTGGGGAGTATTCCATCACACTCCTGACTTGTGTCCTTGTAGATGGTGGACAGGCTTTGGGGAGCCAGGAGGTGAGTTACTCGCCGCAGTATTCCTAGCCTCTGATCTGCTCTTGTAGCCTCTGTGTTTATATGGCAAGTCCAGTTGAGTTTCTGGTCAATGGTAACCCCACGGATGTTGACAGTGGGGGATTCAGTGATGGTTACACCATTGAGTGTCAAGGGGCGGTGGTTAGAGCCTCTTATTGGTAATGGTCATTGCCTGGCATTTGTGTGGTGTGAATATAGTGAACCGTCAGTGCACCTGCCCTAAAGCAAGTATATCTTTCCAGAGATGAGGGGAGTAAATTTTTATACATGGTACTCTAGGTGTAACCTCACAAAATATCTATATGATTGCAGCAAAAATGTCCTTATCCTTATCCCCTTGCAATAAAGGCTGACATACCATTCACCTTTCTAATTGCCTGCTCTGGGGGAGATGGGAACTGTACAGACCAGAGAGGTTGCACCTAAACAGAGGGGGGACTGAGTTTCTTGTGGGGAGATTTGCTATTGAGAGTGGGGAGGGTCCTAACTAACTTGACAGGGGGGTGAGGGGCGGACATGGAGGTAATGTCAGAGAGCAAGGTGCACACTGTACTGGGATAGACCAATAGTACCAGTGCAGGGAATAGTAAGTGAGTTCAGAGTAAGGGAGCCAGTAATAGAGTCTAAAACTGGTGCACCTTTAGGATTGCAGGGAGAGTGGGAAATATGACTGGTGAGTTACAGATAAGCTGTATGGATCCATGACGTGGCTATAACAGAGACCTGGCTCAAAGAAGGGAAGGACTGGCTACTGAATAACCCTGAACACGGGGAGTTGAAGGAAGAAGAGGTGATAGTATTGATTGAGAATACTGCAGTGCTGGAGAGAGATACGATGTCCCAGAGGTGTCGAGAACAGTGGGCAGAATTCTCCCCAAAAAATTCTAAGTGTTGAATTCGCGAGAAAACTGGAGTAATTCATGCTGGTTTTTTCAGTGAGTTCACACCAGAATCTCCCACACTCTGTGCAATGCAGAGGCCACCAGCTTGAATATCATTCAATTTCAGTGGAAATATATTCCTGCCCGGGAGGCTGAAACCAGCGGGGCTCCGCGTAGGCGCAGTGGCTCCGAACTCTCAGCCTCGCATTTGCAGGCCAGTTCAACTGCTGGCCAGCCAGGGAACCCCACAGTGCGCCCCCCCACCCCCCCCCCCCACAGCTCCCCACAGCCCGATCACAGACCCCCGCCAACCATTCCCAGACCAGCCTCAACACAATCCCCCCCCCCCCACCACCACCTCCCGTCAGGGCCATTGTGATCTCCTGGACTCGTTTCGATCGCCTCAGGGGGTCGGAGAGGAATTTCCCAGATTTTTTTTTTCCCCATATTGGCCCTGGGGTTTTTCACTCTGGGTTTTTGCCTCTCCCTGGAGATCACATGGTCTGGAATGGGGGGGTGGGGGTGAGTTAATAGGTTGTAATGAACAAAGCATCATAGCTGTGAGGGACAGCTCGGTGGATAGGATATTAGGATGTAGATAGGCTGGAAAATTGGGCGGGGATCCTGGATTCAGGATTCAATCCTGGCGCGGGCTTGGAGGGCCGAAGGGCCTGTTCCTGTGCTGTATTGTTCTTTGTTCTTTGTTTGTCACGGACTGCCCTGATCTCCAGCACCCTTCCCCGCAGAGCCAATTCCCCCATCCCTCCCACCACAATGTAGAAAACCCCGCAGCAGAACCGCCCCCCACCCAAGCCTGCCCCGATCACTATCCTCCCTCCTGTGCCCTATCGATCCCAGTAGCAGTGGGACCCCCCCCCCCCCACCGATCGCCACCTAGGCTCCGCCCAATAGGCCCCATCCCCTTGGCGCTGCCCCAACCCAATGGGCAGTGCCAAGGTGGCCCTTGGGCGGTGCCGGGGGCACAGGCTGGCATTGCTAGGGGTGTCCATGTCCAGGTGCACACCCCACCACTGCCTGACCCCATTGGGGCCCCCAATTGCCCTCCCTTCACTCCAGCAGGGTCGGGTCACTAGCTCCCCGACGATTTGGGGGTGGGAGAGGCTTAGCAGACCCAGAGAATTCAGTCCCAGACCCTGCTAATAGCATTGAAACGGTAATTAAAATATTTACATGCTGTCCCTGCCGATTTCCGGTATGGAGCAGAGCACGCTGGAGAACGATGCTGGAAGACGCTAGCGGGATGCGAAAACTCGCGCGAATCCCACACATTGTCACCCCGCACGATTCTCCCGGCCCACTGCGCTAAAAATCAATGCAGCAGGATGGGAGAATTAGGGCCAGTGTGTTTGGCTGGAGCTAACAATCACAAAAGATGCAATTGCATTGATCAGTGTTGAGTCCAGGATTGAGAGAGAATCTGGTGAACTGATGTGATAACAAGAATCTCTCCCTCAATGTCAACAAAATGAAGGAGATTGTCAGCGACTTCAGGAAGCGTAAAGGAGAACATGCCCCTGTCTACATCAACAGGGGTGAAGTAGAAAGGGTCGAGAGCTTCAAGTTTCTAGGTGTCCAGATCACCAACAACCTGTCCTGGTCCCCCAAAGCTGACACTATAGTTAAAAAAGCCCCACCAACACCTCTACTTTCTCAGAAGACTAAGGAAATTTGTACATCCACTACGAATCTCACCAATGTTTACAGATGCACCATAGAAAGCATCCTTTCTAGTTGTATCACAGCTTGGTATGGCTCCTGCTCTGCCCAAGACCGCAAGAAACTACAAAGGGTCGTGAACGAAGCCCAGTCCATCACTCAAACCAGCCTCCCATCCATTGACTCTGTCTACACTTCCCGCTGCCTCGGCAAAGCAGCCAGCATAATTAAGGACCCCATGCTCCCCGGACATTCTCTCTTCCACCTTCTTCCATCGGGAAAAAGATACAAAAGTCTGAGATCACGTACCATCCGACTCAAGAACAGCTTCTTCCCTGCTGCTGTCAGACTTTTGTATGGATCTACCTCGCACTAAGTTGATCTTTCTCTACACCTGAGCTATGACTGTAACACTACATTCAGCACTCTCTCCTTTCCTTCTCTATGAAAGGTATAGTGCGCAAGAAACAATATTTTTCACTGTATATTAATACAATAATAAATCAAATCAAAATCAAAGCCTATAGGCCACCAATTAATGAGAAAGATGTGCAGGAATAAACATGCAAGAAATTACAGCGAGGTGGAAGGTTTATAGTTACATTGGAAGACTAATTGTGTGAATATAGATTTGGGAGAGGAGTACTGCAATGGACAGGGAGGGGCAAGAGTTTCTGGAATGTATTCAGGAAGATTTTTGACAGCAGTATTGTTTCCAATGGAGTGAGAAAGGAGGCGACACTTGACCTGGTTCTTGGGAATGAGTTGGGCCAAGTGGATCAAGTGTCCGTGATGATCATTGTATCATCAGGTTTAGACCGACTATGGAAAAGGGCAGAGAACTATCAAAAGCAGGATTAATTAACTGGCAGAAAGCCAACTTCAATGGGAAAGAACGGATCTGAGACAAATGAATTGGAGTCAGAGATTAGCGGGAAAACTGGAGCAGAACAACTGGCTGCCTTTAACAAAGAGAAAGTTTGGGCTCAGCCAAGGTACGTTCCCACAGAGGAGGAAGACAGGGAAACAATCCCGGAGATTCCTGGATGAAGGAAGAGATAGAGATTTAGATAAAGAAGGAAAAGTGAGTTTAGGACAGATGTCAGGTGAATGATACAGCAGAGAACCTGGATGAATGTAGAAGATTTAGAGGGAAAGTGACAAAGCAAATAAGGTGACTCAGAGAGAGGATAAAAAGAGACTGGGAGCTAACATAAAAGGAAAGCTTCAATAGGTGCATAGATAGTAATTTTTTTGTATTTATGGGACATGGGCGTCGCTGGCTGACAAGCATTTATTGTAAGAAGTTTAACAACACCAGGTTAAAGTCCAACAGGTTTATTTGGTAGCAAAAGCCACACAAGCTTTCGGAGCTCCAAGCCCCTTCTTCAGGTGAGTGGGAATTCTGTTCACAAACAGGGCATATAAAGACACCATTATTCATGTAAATTGAGTCTGTGTCTTTATATGCCCTGTTTGTGAACAGAATTCCCACTCACCTGAAGAAGGGGCTTGGAGCTCCGAAAGCTTGTGGGGCTTTTGCTACCAAATAAACCTGTTGGACTTTAACCTGGTGTTGTGAGACTTCTTACTGTGTTTACCCCAGTCCAACGCCGGCATCTCCACATCAAGCATTTATTGCCCATCCTAGTTGCCCAAGGGCAGTTGAGAGTCAACCATATTGCTGTGGCTCTGCAGTCACATGTAGGCCAGACCAGGTAAGGATGGCAGATTTCCTTCCCTGAAGGACATTAGTGAATCAGATGGGCTTTTCCTGACAATTGACAATGGTTTCATGGTCATCAGTAGATCCTTAATTCCAGATATTTTTTATTGAACTCAAATTCCACCAACTGCCATGGCAAGATTCGAACCCGGGTCTCCCAGAACCTTCGCTGAGTTTCTGGATTAATAGTCTAGTGATAATACCACTAGGCCATTGCCTCCCCTATGAGTGGTGGTAAATGGGTGGTGAAAGGAGTGGGGCCAATTTGGGACCAAAAAGGGGGATTTATGCAGAGCTGAGGTATTTTACAGAAGAGGGAGGCCATTTGGCCCATTGTGCCTGCACTGGCTCTCCAAATGAGCATCATGGCTTAATGCCATTCCCCTGCCTTTCCTCCCTACCCCTGCACATTGTATCTATTCAAGTAATCAACCAATGCTCTTGAATGCCTCTACTGAACCTGCCTCCACCACACTTCCAAGTAGTGCATTCCAGACCCCAACCACTCACTGAGTGATGTGAGTAAACTTCATAAACTTTGCATCCACCTTTACCGAGGAGAAAGATGTTGCCCAGGTTATGGTGAAAAAGAAGGTAATTCAACCAGTTAAAGGATGTAGAATTGAGAAGAAGGAGATATTGGATTGGTGTTGGATAGGCTGTCTGTATTTAAAGTTAACATGGTACCTGGACTTGGATCTCCTGCCCTAACAGCACTATGGTGTATCGACACCACAGCAACTGCAGCAGTTCAAGAAGGCAGCTCACTACCACCTTCTCAAAGGGCAATTAGGAATGGGCAATAAATGCTGGTCTTGCCTGTGACACCCACATCCCATGAATAAGAAAAAGATGCATTCAAAGATACCAAGGGAAGTGAGAGTGAAAATTGCAGAGGCATTGGCTGTAATTTTTCAGTCTTCGAATCATAGAATCCCTACAGTGGAGCAGGAGGCCATTTGGCCCATCGAGTCATTTCTCGTGACCAATTCACCCAGCCTACACATCTTTGGACACTAAGGGGCAATTTATCATCATAGAAATCATAGAAACCCTGCAGTGCAGAAGGAGGCCATTCGGCCCATCGAGTCTGCACCGACCACAATCCCACCAAGGCCCTACCCCCACATATTTACCCGCTAATCCCTCTAACCTACACATCCCAGGACTCTAAGGGGCAATTTTTAACCTGGCCAATCAACCTAACCCGCACATCTTTGGACTGTGGGAGGAAACCGGAGCACCCAGAGGAAACCCACGTAGACACGAGGAGAATGTGCAAACTCCACACAGACAGTGACCCGAGCCGGGAATCGAACCCGGGACCCTGGAGCTGTGAAGCAGCAGTGCTAACCACTGTGCTACCGTGCCGCCCTAATTTATCATGGCCAATCCACCTAACCCGCACATCTTTGAACTGTGGGAGGAAACTGGAGCCCCTGGAGGAAACCCATGAAGACACGGAGAGAACGTATAGAGGCTTGGATGGAGAGAAATTTGTTGAGTGTATTCAGAAGGAATTTCTCATTCAGTATGTGAATGGCCCAATGAGAGAGGGGGCAAAACTTGACCTCCTCTTGGGAAATAAGGAAGGGCAGGTGACAGAAGTGTTAGTGAGGGATCACTTTGGGACCAGTGACCATAATTCTATTAGTTTTAAGATAGCTATGGAGAAAGATAAGTCTGGCCCAAACGTTAAAATTCTAAATTGGGGCATTTTGATGGTATCAGACAGGGACATTCAACAGTTAATTGGGGGAGTCTGTGGGAAGACAAAGGAACGACTGGTAAGTGGGAGACTTTCAGAAGCCCAGGCTTCAGGGTAAGCACATTCCTCTTAGAGTGAAGGGCAAGGCTGGTAGAAGTAGGGAACTCTAGATGACTCGGGATATTGAGGCCCTGGTCAAGAAGAAGGAGGCACATGACATGCATAGGCAGCTGGGATCAAGTGGATCCCTTGAAGAGTATAGAGGGTGTAGAAGTAGAGTTAAGAGATAAATTAGGAAGGCAAAAAGGGGATATGAGATTGCTTTGTCAGTTAAGGCAAAGGAGAATCCAATAAGATTCTACAAATACATAAAGGGCAAAAGAGTAACAAGGGAGAGAGTAGGGCCTCTTAAGGATCAACAAGGTCATCTATGTGTGGATCCACAAGGCATGGGTGATATCCTAAATGAATATTTCTTATCAGTATTTACTGTTGAGAAAAGCATGGATTTAGGGAACTTCGGAAATAAATAGTGTTGTCTTTAGGAGTGCACATGTAACAGAAAAGGAGGTGCTGGAAGTCTTAAAGCGCATCAAGATAGATAAATCCCCGGGACCTGGTGAAGTGTATCCCACTTGTAGGAGGCTAGGGAGGAAATTGCGGGTCTCCGAGCAGAGATATTTGAATCATCGACAGCCACAGGTTAGTTGCCTGAAGATTGGAGAGTGGCAAATGTTGTGCCATTATTTAAAAAGGGATGCAGGGAAAAGCCTGGGAACTACAGGCCGGTGAGCCTCACATCTGTAGTGGATAATTTGTTAGAAGGTATTCTGAGAGACAGGATCTACAGACATTTAGAGACGCAAGGACTGATTAGGGACAGTCAGCATGGCTTTGTGTGTGGAAAATCATGTCTCACAAATTTGATTGAGTTTTTTGAATGGGTAACCAAGAAGGTAGATGAGGGCAGTGCAGCTTATGATGTCTACATGGACTTTAGCAAGGTCTTTAACAAGGTACCGCGTGGTAGGTTGTTGCATAAGGTTAAATCTCACAGGATCCAGGGTGAGGTAACCAAATAGATACAAAATTGGCTTGATGACAAAAAACAGAGGGAGGTTGTTTTTCAAACTGGAGGCCTGTGACCAGTGGTGTGCCTCAGGAATCGGTATTGAGTCCACTGTTATTTGTCATTTATATTAATGATTTGGATGAGAATTTAGGAGGCATAGTTTGTAGTTTGCAGATGACACAAAGATTGGTGGCATAGTGGGCAGTGAAGAAGGTTATCTCGGATTGCAACGGGATCTTGTTCAATTGGGCCAGTGGGCTGACGAATGGCAGTTGGTGTTTAATTTAGCTAAATGCGAGGTGATGCATTTTGGTAGATTGAACCAGGGCAGGACTTACTCAGTTAATGGTAGGACGTTGGGGAGAGTTCCAGAACAAAAGGATCTAGGGGTACAGGTTCATGGCTCCTTGAAAGTGGAGTCACAGGTGGACAGAGTGGTGAAGAAGGCATTCGGCATGCTTGGTTTCATTGGTCAGGACATTGAATACAGGAGTTGGGACGTCTTGTTGAAGTTGCACAAGACATTGGTAAGGCCACACTTGGAATACTGTGTACAGTTCTGGTCACCCTATTATAGAAAGGATATTATTAAACTAGAGAGAGTGCAGAAAAGATTACGAGGATGCTACCGGGACTTGATGGTTTGAGTTATAAGGAGAGGCTGGATAGACTGGGACTTTTTTCTCTGGAGCGTAGGAGGCTGAGGGGTGATCTTATAGAGGTCTATAAAATAATGAGGGGCATAGATCAGCGAGATAGTCAATATCTTTTCCCAAAGGTAGGGGACTCTAAAACTAAAGGGCATAGGTTTAAGGTGAGAGGGGAGAGATACAAAAGTGTCCAGAGGGGCAATTTTTTCACACAGAGGGTAGTGAGTGTCTGGAACGAGCTGCCAGAGGTAGTAGTAGAGGCGGGTACAATTTTGGAATTTAAAAAGACAGTTACATGAGTAAGATGGCTATTGAGGGACATGGGCCAAACGCGGGCAATTGGGATTAGCTTAGTCGTTAAAAAAAAGGGCGGCATGGACAAGTTTGGCCAAAGGATCTGTTTCCATGCTGTAAACCTCTGACTCTAATGTGCAAACTCCACGCAGTCACCCGAGGCCGGAATTGAACCCGGGTCTCTGGCACTGTGAGGCAGCAGTGCCACCATAAACAACTGTGTCCAACATGAGGATATTTACCCTGTCACTTATGGGGTGTTTTTTTATTCATTCGTGGGACATGGGCGTCGCTGGCTGGGCCAGCATTCACTGCCCATCCCTCGTCGCACTCCCAGGGCAGTTGAGAGTCAACCACATTGCAGTGGCTCTGGAGTCACATGTAGGCCAGACCGGGTAAGGACGGCAGATTTCCTTCCCTAAAGGACATTAGTGAACCAGATGGGGTTTTTTACAACAATCGATAATGGTTTCACGGTCATCAAAAGATTCTTAATTCCAGTTTTTTTTTAATTGAATTCAAATTCCACCATCTGCCGTGATGGGATTTGAACCCGTGTTCCCAGAACATTAGCTAAGTTTCTGGATTAATAGTCGAGTGATAATACCACTAGACCATCGCCTCCCCACACAGCTTGGAGGAGTATTTGTCCTGTGTATGGAGTAGTCTTTTGACTGTTTTGAGTTTGCCCTGTGCTTTTCATAGAATCAGAATCATAGAAACCCTACAGTGCAGAAGGAGGCCATTCGGCCCATCGAGTCTGCACCGACCACAATCCCACCAAGGCCCTACCCCCACATATTTACCCGCTAATCCCTCTAACCTACGCATCCCAGGACTCTAAGGGGCAATTTCTAACCTGGCCAATCAACCTAACCCGCACATCTTTGGACTGTGGGAGGAAACCGGAGCACCCGGAGGAAACCCACGCAAACACGAGGAGAATGTGCAAACTCCACACAGACAGTGACCCGAGCCGGGAATTGAACCCGGGACCCTGGAGCTGTGAAGCAGCAGTGCTAACCGCTGTGCTACCGTGCCGCCCGCTTTTGGGGTGTTTATACTTTTGGGATGGGTGTTTGGCTTCTTTTGGAGTATTTACCCAGTGTTTCAGAGGTGTTTGCACTGTCTTGTTGGGTTTTTGGACTGTTTTGGGGTATTTACCCTGTATTCTGAGGGGTATTTGGATTGTTTTCAGGGATCTTTACACTATTGGGATTGGGGTTTGGACCCTGTGGGTATTAACTCTATGCTTTGAGGGGTATTTGGATTGTTTTCTGAGGTATTTACACTATTAGGAGACGTATTTGATTGTTTGGGGGGTATTTACACTGTGTTTTGAGGGTAATTATGCTGGGTTTTGGAGGTATTTGATTGTTTGGGGTATTTACACTGGGTTTTGGGGGATATTTACATTGGGTTTTGGGAGATATTTACACTGGGTTTTGGGGGATATTTACATTGGGCTTTGAGGGATATTTACACTGGGTTTTGAGAGTATTTGATTGTTTTGGGGGATATTTACACTGGGTTTTGGGGATATTGACACTGGGTTTTGGGGATATTGACACTGGGTTTTGGGGATATTGACACTGGGTTTTGGGGATATTTACACTGGGTTTTGGGGATATTTACACTGGGATTTTGGGGGATATTGACACTGGGTTTTAGGGATATTTACACTGGGTTCTGGGATATTTACACTGGGTTTTGAGAATATTTGATTGTTTTGGGGATATTTACACTGAGTTTTGGGGATATTTACACTGGGTTTTGGGGATATTTACACTGGGTTTTGGGGGATATTTATCATAGATCATAGAACAGTACAGCACAGAACAGGCCCTTCGGCCCCCGATGTTGTGCCGAGCTTTATCTGAAACCAAGATCAAGCTATCCCACTCCCTATCATCCTGGGGTGCTCCATGTGCCGATCCAATAACCGCTTAAATGTTCCTAAAGTGTCTGACTCCACTATCACTGCAGGCAGTCCATTCCACACCCCAACCACTCTCTGCGTCAAGAACCTACCTCTGATATCCTTCCTGTATCTCCCACCACGAACCCTATAGTTATGCCCCCTTGTAATAGCTCCATCCACCCGAGGAAATAGTCTTTGAACGTTCACTCTATCTATCCCCTTCATCATTTTATAAACCTCTATTAAGTCTCCCCTCAGCCTCCTCCACTCCAGAGAGAACAGCCCTAGCTCCCTCAACCTTTCCTCATAAGACCTACCCTCCAAACCAGGCAGCATCCTGGTAAATCTCCTCTGCACTCTTTCCAGCACTTCCACATCCTTCTTATAGTGAGGTGACCAGAACTGCACACAATATTCCAAATGTGGTCTCACCAAGGTCCTGTACAGTTGCAGCATAACCCCACGGCTCTTAAACTCCAACCCCCTGTATTTACACTGGGTTTTGGGGATATTGACACTGGGGTTTTGGGGGATATTGACACTGGGTTTTGGGGGATATTTACACTGGGGTTTTGGGGGATATTTACACTGGGTTTTGGGGGATATTTACACTGGGGTTTTGGGGGATATTTACACTGGGTTTTGGGGGATATTTACACTGGGGTTTTGGGGATATTGACACTGGGTTCTGGGATATTTACACTAACTGGGGTTCTGGGATATTTACACTGGGTTTTGAGAATATTTGATTGTTTTGGGGATATTTACACTGGGTTTTGAGAATATTTGATTGTTTTGGGGATATTTACACTGAGTTTTGGGGATATTTACACTGGGATTTTGGGGGATATTGACACTGGGTTTTAGGGATATTTACACTGGGTTCTGGGATATTTACACTGGGTTTTGGGGATATTGACACTGGGTTTTGGGGATATTGACACTGGGTTTTGGGGGATATTGACACTGGGTTTTGGGGATATTTACACTGGGTTTTGGGGATATTTACACTGGGTTCTGGGATATTTACACTGGGTTTTGAGAATATTTGATTGTTTTGGGGATATTTACACTGGGTTTGCCGGAATTACTGAGGTATTTCCCGGAACCCGCCGCTGCTGCAGTGACTCAGCTCCGAGGCACCGAATAAGAAACATTTCCGCATCCGCCCCCCGGCCGCTGATGCGCCGCTGCTGGCGGGAGGCTTCTCCGCTGCCGCCGGGTTCTCCGCTGCCGCCGGGTTCTCCACTCCCGCCGGGCCCGCTCCCAGGTTAGTGCCGCTCGGTGTCCGGGACTGGGAGCCGGACTGTCTCCACTCCCAGAGCTTCCCATTGACACATTCCCCAGGGATACACTGTATCCTCAAGCGGAGAATGCACCGCAACCCGAATACACTGTAACCAACTGGGCAAATCAGCCAGGATCCCTGCTCCTGATTCCTGGGTTAGAGAGAGAGAGAGGGGAAATCAGCCAGAGTTCCTGCTCCTGATCCCTGTCCAGTGATCCCTGGGTTAGAGAGAGAGGGGAAATCAGCCAGGGATCCTGCTCCTGATCACTGTCCAGTGATCCCTGGGCTAGAGAGAGAGAGGGGAAATCAGCCAGGGTTCCTGCTCCCGATCACTGTCCAGTGATCCCTGGGTTAGAGAGAGGGGAAATCAGCCAGGGTTCCTGCTCCTGATCCCTGCTCCTGATCCCTGGGTTAGAGAGAGAGGGGAAATCAGCCAGAGTTCCTGCTCCTGATCCCTGCTCCTGATCCCTGGGTTAGAGAGAGAGGGGAAATCAGCCAGGGTTCCTGCTCCTGATCACTGTCCAGTGATCCCTGGGTTAGAGAGAGAGGGGAAATCAGCCAGGGTTCCTGCTCCCGATCACTGTCCAGTGATCCCTGGGTTAGAGAGAGGGGAAATCAGCCAGGGTTCCTGCTCCTGATCCCTGTCCAGTGATCCCTGGGCTAGAGAGAGAGAGGGGAAATCAGCCAGGGTTCCTGCTCCTGATCACTGTCCAGTGATCCCTGGGTTAGAGAGAGAGGGGAAATCAGCCAGGGTTCCTGCTCCTGATCCCTGTCCAGTGATCCCTGGGTTAGAGAGAGAGGGGAAATCAGCCAGGGTTCCTGCTCCTGATCCCTGTCCAGTGATCCCTGGGTTAGAGAGAGAGGGGAAATCAGCCAGGGATCCTGCTCCTGATCCCTGTCCAGTGATCCCTGGGTTAGAGAGAGAGAGAGGGGAAATCAGCCAGGGTTCCTGCTCCTGATCACTGTCCAGTGATCCCTGGGCTAGAGAGAGAGAGGGGAAATCAGCCAGGGTTCCTGCTCCTGATCACTGTCCAGTGATCCCTGGGTTAGAGAGAGAGGGGAAATCAGCCAGGGTTCCTGCTCCTGATCCCTGTCCAGTGATCCCTGGGTTAGAGAGAGAGGGGAAATCAGCCAGGGTTCCTGCTCCTGATCCCTGTCCAGTGATCCCTGGGTTAGAGAGAGAGGGGAAATCAGCCAGGGATCCTGCTCCTGATCCCTGTCCAGTGATCCCTGGGTTAGAGAGAGAGGGGAAATCAGCCAGGGATCCTGCTCCTGATCCCTGTCCAGTGATCCCTGGGTTAGAGAGAGAGAGAGGGGAAATCAGCCAGGGTTCCTGCTCCTGATCACTGTCCAGTGATCCCTGGGTTAGAGAGAGGGGAAATCAGCCAGGGTTCCTGCTCCTGATCACTGTCCAGTGATCCCTGGGTTAGAGAGAGAGGGGAAATCAGCCAGGGTTCCTGCTCCTGATCACTGTCCAGTGATCCCTGGGTTAGAGAGAGAGGGGAAATCAGCCAGGG
This sequence comes from Mustelus asterias, assembly GCF_964213995.1. Classification (NCBI taxonomy): domain Eukaryota; kingdom Metazoa; phylum Chordata; class Chondrichthyes; order Carcharhiniformes; family Triakidae; genus Mustelus; species Mustelus asterias. Next base: position 103,310,311 of record NC_135814.1, on the reverse strand, counting down.
TTCCCGCTCCTGATCACTGTCCAGTGATCCCTGGGTTAGAGAGAGGGGAAATCAGCCAGGGATCCTGCTCCTGATCCCTGTCCAGTGATCCCTGGGCTAGAGAGAGAGAGGGGAAATCAGCCAGGGTTCCTGCTCCTGATCACTGTCCAGTGATCCCTGGGTTAGAGAGAGAGAGAGAGGGGAAATCAGCCAGGGTTCCCGCTCCTGATCCCTGTCCAGTGATCCCTGGGTTAGAGAGAGAGAGGGGAAATCAGCCAGGGTTCCTGCTCCTGATCACTGTCCAGTGATCCCTGGGCTAGAGAGAGAGAGGGGAAATCAGCCAGGGTTCCTGCTCCCGATCACTGTCCAGTGATCCCTGGGTTAGAGAGAGAGGGGAAATCAGCCAGGGTTCCTGCTCCTGATCCCTGTCCAGTGATCCCTGGGTTAGAGAGAGAGGGGAAATCAGCCAGGGTTCCTGCTCCTGATCCCTGTCCAGTGATCCCTGGGCTAGAGAGAGAGAGGGGAAATCAGCCAGGGTTCCTGCTCCTGATCACTGTCCAGTGATCCCTGGGTTAGAGAGAGAGGGGAAATCAGCCAGGGTTCCTGCTCCTGATCACTGTCCAGTGATCCCTGGGCTAGAGAGAGAGAGGGGAAATCAGCCAGGGTTCCTGCTCCTGATCACTGTCCAGTGATCCCTGGGTTAGAGAGAGAGGGGAAATCAGCCAGGGATCCTGCTCCTGATCCCTGTCCAGTGATCCCTGGGTTAGAGAGAGAGAGAGGGGAAATCAGCCAGGGTTCCTGCTCCTGATCACTGTCCAGTGATCCCTGGGCTAGAGAGAGAGAGGGGAAATCAGCCAGGGTTCCTGCTCCTGATCCCTGTCCAGTGATCCCTGGGTTAGAGAGAGAGGGGAAATCAGCCAGGGTTCCTGCTCCTGATCCCTGTCCAGTGATCCCTGGGTTAGAGAGAGAGGGGAAATCAGCCAGGGATCCTGCTCCTGATCCCTGTCCAGTGATCCCTGGGTTAGAGAGAGAGAGAGGGGAAATCAGCCAGGGATCCTGCTCCTGATCCCTGTCCAGTGATCCCTGGGTTAGAGAGAGAGAGAGGGGAAATCAGCCAGGGTTCCTGCTCCTGATCACTGTCCAGTGATCCCTGGGCTAGAGAGAGAGAGGGGAAATCAGCCAGGGTTCCTGCTCCCGATCCCTGTCCAGTGATCCCTGGGTTAGAGAGAGAGGGGAAATCAGCCAGGGTTCCTGCTCCTGATCACTGTCCAGTGATCCCTGGGTTAGAGAGAGAGGGGAAATCAGCCAGGGTTCCTGCTCCCGATCCCTGTCCAGTGATCCCTGGGTTAGAGAGAGAGAGGAAATCAGCCAGGGTTCCTGCTCCTGATCACTGTCCAGTGATCCCTGGGTTAGAGAGAGAGGGGAAATCAGCCAGGGTTCCTGCTCCTGATCCCTGTCCAGTGACCCCTGGGTTAGAGAGAGAGCGGAAATCAGCCAGGGATCCTGCTCCTGATCACTGTCCAGTGATCCCTGGGTTAGAGTGAGAGGGGAAATCAGCCAGGGTTCCTGCTCCTGATCACTGTCCAGTGATCCCTGGGTTAGAGAGAGAGAGGAAATCAGCCAGGGTTCCTGCTCCTGATCACTGTCCAGTGATCCCTGGGTTAGAGAGAGAGGGGAAATCAGCCAGGGTTCCTGCTCCTGATCCCTGTCCAGTGACCCCTGGGTTAGAGAGAGAGCGGAAATCAGCCAGGGATCCTGCTCCTGATCACTGTCCAGTGATCCCTGGGTTAGAGAGAGAGGGGAAATCAGCCAGGGTTCCTGCTCCTGATCACTGTCCAGTGATCCCTGGGCTAGAGAGAGAGGGGAAATCAGCCAGGGTTCCCGCTCCTGATCCCTGTCCAGTGATCCCTGGGTTAGAGAGAGAGGGGAAATCAGCCAGGGTCCCTGCTCCTGATCACTGTCCAGTGACCCCTGGGTTAGAGAGAGAGAGGGGAAATCAGGCAGGGTTCCTGCTCCTGATCACTCATAGAAATCATAGAAACCCTACAGTGCAGAAGGAGGCCATTCGGCCCATCGAGTCTGCACCGACCACAATCCCACCCAGGCCCTACCCCCACATATTTACCCGCTAATCCCTCTAACCTACACATCCCAGGACTCTAAGGGGCAATTTTTAACCTGGCCAATCAACCTAACCCGCACATCTTTGGACTGTGGGAGGAAACCGGAGCACCCGGAGGAAACCCACGCAGACACGAGGAGAATGTGCAAACTCCACACAGACAGTGACCCGAGCCGGGTCACTGTCCAGTGATCCCTGGGTTACAGCGAGGGGAAATCAGCCAGGGTTCCTGCTCCTGTCCAGTGATCCCTGGGTTAGAGAGAGAGGGGAAATCAGCCAGGGTTCCTGCTCCTGTCCAGTGATCCCTGGGTTAGAGAGAGAGGGGAAATCAGCCAGGGTTCCTGCTCCTGTCCAGTGATCCCTGGGTGAGAGGGGAAATCAGCCAGGGTAGAGTCTGGGTGTAGAGTTTGGATGGGGAAGGAGTCTCTCTGTGTTTGGGGGGGGGTGGGTGTTGATTGCACTGGGGGTCCTGATGGCCCTGCTCTCTCTCTCTAGGCATTTGAAGCCACGATGGATGATGCACATTTTCAGCTTCATTCTCAGCTGCACCACATCAGTGAGAACCTGGGCTCGGAGGAGTTGAGGGCCATGAAGTTTTTCTGCCGGGATTTGTTGCCCAGTAACCGGCTGGACAAGGCCGATTCCGGACTCAAACTGTTCAGCGCTCTGCAGGAGAAGGGCCTCCTGGATGTGACGGACACTTTCATCGTGGCTGAGCTCCTGTATCGGACCAAACAGTTCAAACTCCTGAAGGGATTGAAATACGACAGGTGGGAGGTCTGTCAGCTGCTGAAAGATCCGGATAAGGCCAGAGGCTCCTCGTACAGGTCAGTGACATCTTACTCACCATCAACTGTCCTTTCTGGTCTTCTCAGGAGCTGTGCAATGAGGGAAAGACCAGAGCACCCTAAAGACTGGGAATCCTGCGGCGAGTAAACTCACCTCCTGGCTCCCCTAAGCCTGTCCACCATAAGTCTCACAACACCAGGTTAAAGTCCAACAGGTTTATTTGGAATCCCAAGCTTCCGGAGCACTGCCCCTTCATCAGGTGAATTGTGTCTTTGCCTCGATAAGCCGTGTTTGTGAACGAACCTCCACTCTCCTGATGAAGGGGCAGTGCTCCGAAAGCTCGTGATTCCAGATAAACCTGTTGGACTTTAACCTGCTATTGTGAGACTTCTTACTGTGCTTACCCCAGTCCAATGCCGGCATCTCCACCTGATGCCTGTCCACCATCTACAAGGCACAAGTCAGGAGTGTGATGGAATACTCTCCACTTGCCTGGATGGGCGCAGCTCCAACAACACTCAAGAAGCTCAACACCATCCAGGACAAAGCAGCCCTGCTTGATTGGCACCACATCCACAAACACTCACTCCCTCCACCACCGACGCTCAGTAGCAGCAGTGTGTACCATCTACAAGATGCACTGCAGCAACTCATTAAGGCTCCTTAGACAGCACCTTCCAAACCCACGACTATCTAGAAGGACAAGGGCAGCAGATACATGGGAACACCGCCACCTGCAAGTTCCCCTCCAAACCACTCACCATCCTGACTTGGAAATATATCGCCGTTCCTTCGCTGTCGCTGGGTCAAAATCCTGAAATTTCCACCCTAACGGCATTGTGGGTCAACCCACAGAACATGGACTGAAGCGATTCAAGAAGGCAGCTCACCACCACCTTCTCAAGGGAAATTAGGGATGGACAATAAATTCTGGGCCTTGTCAGTGAGGCTCATATCCTGTGAAAAACATCAAAAGGTCTGAGTGGGCGACCAGTTCCTGTCGCTTCACAGTTTCAGCCTCAGCTGACAATTAGACATCATAGAATCCCGACAGTGCAGAAAGAGGCCATTTGGCCCATCGAGCCTGCACCAACCACAATCCCACCCTGGCCCTATAACTCCATGTACCTACCCTGCTAGTCCCCCTGACACAAAGGGACAATTTAGCACGGCCAATCCACCTAACCGGCACATCTTTGGACTGTGGGAGTAAACCAGAGCACCCGGAGGAAACCCACGGGGAGAATGTGCAAACTCCACACAGACAGTGACCCAAGCCGGGAATCGAACCCAGGTCCCTGGAGCTGTGAGGCAGCAGAGCTAACCACTGTGCTACCGTGCCGCCCAGGGTAACTGGGATTTCCCTGAAACATTTACAAATCTGTGACCCCACCCAACACTGAAACTTACTGTGATTGAGGGAGGGACGCTGGGGAGAAAGACCACTGTTGATTTTATAAATGGGCTAAATACTTTGTTTAAAACAATATGTTACAGTGGATAAAAATGTCTGTAACTGTCCTGGAAGTGTTTGATGGGGACAGTGTAGAGGGAGCTTTACTGCGTATCTAACCCCGTGCTGTACCTGTCCTGGGAGTGTTTGATGGGGACAGTGTAGAGGGAGCTTTACTCTGTACCTAACCCCGTGCTGTATCTGTCCTGGGAGTGTTTGATGGGGACAGTGTAGAGGAAGCTTTACTCTGTATCTAACCCCGTGCTGTACCTGTCCTGGGAGTGTTTGATGGGGGACAGTGTAGAGGGAGCTTTACTCTGTATCTAACCCTGTGCTGTACCTGTCCTGGGAGTGTTTGATGGGGGACAGTGTAGAGGGAGCTTTACTCTGTATCTAACCCCGTGCTGTACCTGTCCTGGGAGTGTTTGATGGGGACAGTGTAGAGGGAGCTTTACTCTGTACCTAACCCCGTACTGTACCTGTCCTGGGAGTGTTTGATGGGGACGGTGTAGAGGGAGCTTTACTCTGTATCTAACCCTGTGCTGTACCTGTCCTGGGAGTGTTTGATGGGGACAGTGTAGAGGGAGCTTTACTCTGTATCCAACCCTGTGCTGTACCTGTCCTGGGAGTGTTTGATGGGGACAGTGTAGAGGGAGCTTTACTCTGTATCTAACCCTGTGCTGTACCTGTACTGGGAGTGTTTGATGGGGGACAGTGTAGAGGGAGCTTTACTCTATCTGACCCCGTGTTGTACCTGTCCTTGGAGAACGCAGCCCTCTCTGAACAGTTTTAAACAGTATATTTTCACCTTATATCTTTGGAATGTTGAGCAGTTTTCTGCTGATTTCTAATCATTGTGTGGAGGTTTGCGGAGGATTTCCACTCGAGGGAAGTCTGTTCCTCACTGCTGTCTGTCACTGAGATTCCGAACCTGCTTCTAATTGCAGGCAGCTTTTATTCGAGGTGTCGGAGGAAATCACCACGAGGGACTTGGAGACTGTGAAACATTTCTTACACAATCACCTCTCCAAATTCAAGCTCGAGAGCATGACAGTGAGTATCGTGGATGTGTTGGTGTTGGTCGAACGCGCCTGTATTACAGCATAGAATCCGCCAGCACAGCAGGAAGCCATTCTGCCCATCATTTCTGTGCCTTCTGTGTGAAAGAAGCATCGTCTTAGTCACATTTCCCTCCCCTTCCCTCCCCATCTATTCATCTTTTTAGGAAGTCGTATTTACTCGCCTCCCTTTTAAAAGCCCGGATGGATTCTGCCTCTCTCACTCTGATGGGACAATGTTTGTGTTCCGTGTCCTCGCAATCATCCCTATAAACATCCCCAAGATCTTCCTTTGATCTTTTAGCGCGGGTCTGACGTGATTGAGTTCGAACCCTAGAATCCCTACAGTGCAGAAGGAGGCCATTCGGCCCATCGAGTCTGCACCGACCACAATCCCACCCAGGCCCTATTCCCATAACCCCACGTATTTACCCTACTAATCCCCCTGACACTAAGGGGCAATTTAGCATGGCCAATCCACCTAACCCGCACATCTGTGGACACTGCACTTTCTCTACACCCTAGCTATGACTGTAACACCACATTCTGCACCCTCTCCTTTCTTTCTCTATGAACGGTATGCTTTGTGTAGCGCACAAGAAACAATACTTTTCACTGTATGTGAATACACGTGACAATAATAAATCAAATCAACTAAGGGGCAATTTAGCATGGCCACTCCCGCTAACCTGCATATCTTTGGACTGTTTTATATACACTGTGCTGGCTACTTGTTTCATATACCGGAGCATCCGGAGGAAACCCACGCAGACACGGGGAGAATGTGCTTTTTGAGCGGGCGCATGGGAACCTTTGTTTTCAGCTCCGAGTCCCGTCGGTCACGCGCACGGGCCTGATCAACGTAGAAAATCCAAACTGCACATGTGCGGCTGTTTCCTGACCAACACACACGCAGGAGGCCCGAGATTGATTGGGTTTTGGAGATGCCGATCGCAGAGCGAAAGACAAAGGCTATTTTTAGTTTAATTGAATTAATTTTGAGTCTTTTTTTGTGGCACACTGTGGGGCAGGAAGGGGGGGGGGGCGGTCTTCTCGGCACAGCAGGGAACGAGAGAATGGAAATCTTACAGCACTGATGGTAAAATGGAGGCAGTGCATCTATTGGTTCATTCCCGTCCCTCCAGGTGTCCAGGTGAAAATACTCATTCTCTTGTTCAAATCCTCCCCCAAGCCTCTCCATCCCTCTCTGGGTAACCTCCTATCACTTCTACCCAACTCTGCAAAGACTGGCTATTCCCCCTCACTCCTCCTCTTTGCTCCAGTGTTGTTGTCTCTGCTCTGAACTACTCGGGTCCTTAAGGAGTTCCCTCTTTAAACTTCTCCGTTTCTGTGTCACCGAGCTACCTGTAAAACCTTTCACCAAAGCCTAGCATTATCCCATCTCTCCAATCCCCCTTCTGTACCACTGAAGCATTGCTGGAACAATATGGATGGCACAGTGACTCTGCCTTTCAATAAGATCATGGCTCATCTCCTCATTCTCGCCACCTCCAATAACCTTTCACCTCCTTATTTATTAAGAATCTGCCCTAATTATATTGGGGCGGCACGGTGGCACAGTGGTTAGCACTGCTGCCTCACAGCGTCAGGGGCCCGGGTTCGATTCCCGGCTTGGGTCACTGTCTGTGCAGAGTCTGCACATTCTCCCCGTGTCTGCGTGGGTTTCCTCCGGGTGCTCCAGTTTCCTCCCACAGTCCGAAAGACGTGCTGGTTAGGGTACATTGGGCGTGCTAAATTCTCCCTCAGTGTACCCGAACAGGCGCCGGGGTGTGGCAACTCGGAGATTTTCACAGTAACTTCATTGCAGTGTTAATGTAAGCCTACTTGTGACACTAGTAAATAAACTTTAAATGAGTAAAGACGGGGAATGATGAGCTGGCTTTACTGGGCGATTTCTACACTAATGGTTCAGTGTCTCACTCGGTCGCCTCTCTCTCTCTCAGACAATGCTCGATGTCTTTGTTGAAATGGAGAAGGAGGGATTACTGGAAGAAACTAACATGGAGCTGCTGAAGAGGATCTGCAAGGAACTTGGGGAGCCTTTAGCCAAGAAGTTTGACCATTACATGCCCTCGATCGCGGCACAGTGTGCCACTGGGGGAACAGGTAGGGTCGTCAGTGAGA